>NW_027466475.1:2817500-2892541 GCF_050575085.1 Anarhichas minor | reverse complement strand
CCACGTTGCTTGAGGTCCAGTGTAAAGTTTCCACAGTCAGTGATGGTTTGGGGTGCCATGTCATCTGCTGGTGTTGGTCCACTGTGTTTTTTTTTTATATACCTTTCAAATATTGATTTTCATAAACAGCGTGTGAACTGTGGGCTTTTGCTCCTGCGACCCTGCAGGACCGCTTTATGCTTTTTACACACTTTAACCCTCCGTGGGACACATGGGGGAGCTGCAGGTGGCCACAGCTCTCTTTCACCTCCTCTGAGCCGCCAGAGGAGAGGTTTGCCAGCAGCGGTGCACACGCCTCAACAGACTCCCAACACTCAGCAGCACTTAACACACTCTTTTCCTCACTCACTATAGGGTTTTCACACACACACACACACACACACACACACACACACACACACACACACACACACACACACACACACACACACACACAAGAAGCTCCAGTCAGCATCAAAATGTTTTCACAGCATTCGCTCTGAGATTCTCTTTCCTTCCTCCTTATCATCATGACGTTTCTTTCACTTTTGTCTTCTCGTTCGTTCAAATGAAAGACATTCTTGTTTGCGTCTGCCAGCCACTGTACTCACACACACACACACACACACACACACACACACACACACACACACACACACACACACACACACACACACACCTCCAGTAATACAGACTGCAGACCAATCAAGGGAACCACACACCTTTTATCTACCCACAGAGCCTCACATTTAAACAGATTACCAGGAAAGATGGACACCAGTAAGACAATTACCGGACCGAGGCTCTTCCTCCATAACGTCTAGACGACCGGCACACAAAACCAAGCACTGTTTCCATTATGTTCTAGATTTCTTCTTGTATATTTTATACAAAATAGCTGCACATGTGACTGTCTGGTTGCCTTTATATGATTACTAGCTGATAGACTGTTAAATAAAAACTTAACAGCACTGCTGTGCTGCACGCTGTCAAATGTATCCCCTAACAGTTGCAGCCAACACACACTTCTATTCCTATCAACAGAATGTTTTCAAGAGGAGCTAGATGCTACTGGGAGAGAAAAGCTATCCAGGGAGGGAGGGACACACACACACACACACACACACACACACACACACACACACACACACGCGCACACACACACACACACTTCTCAGTTCTCTCTTCCAGTCTACTGGACAATCGGACCAATTAATCGGTGACTTTGAGGGGGACCACGTGAGTCCGAGTGATTGGCTGAGCCAGATCCGGCTGCCGATTGCCTGGCACCCCTGTCCATGTCCCGGCCCCGGAGACCGGCCAATCAGGAGACAGAGAGCAGCAGCTCCTCTGTGGCCTGACCTTGTTGGAGGGCAGAGGGGTCGGATGGATGGATGGATGGATGGATAGATGGAGGGATGGATGGAGGGATGGAGGGACCCCCACTCAATCACTCTTACATCCACAGGACGATTACAAACATTTACACGCCCTTAGATAACTCTAAACTGTAAATATACACTTTAAGAACAGACAGTTGTTTTAACATACTCTTAATTTGTTTATCATATTTTATTGTAAATTATGTCTCTTATTGCACTGTGCTTATTGTCACGCACCAATCAACAAGCCAAAGTCCTTGTATGTGCAAACATAAATAAACCGTTTTTGATTCTGATTCTTGATGAATGAACGGATGGATGGAGGGATGAAAGGATGGAGGGATGGAGGGATGGTAGAAGTTGTATACAGTAATCCAGAATGTATGGGGTGAAGCTGTAATAGGACATGATATCAAAATAAATATCGAAATCCAAACATCTTTCAGGGCCTCATCCTGATGAAGTGTCACATCCACCAGCTGGGATTCAAACTAGCAACTGTCCGGGCGATGGTTTCCATCTACAGCCATCAGGGCACCACAGGATCTTCCTTTACACTTTAATATCCCTGCTTGTTTTCTGCCACAAGCACGTTAAATATGCAGGAATGTCCCGTGCCGACGGGAGCAATTAGTTCCAGGACAATTAAAAAGTATTCCTCCGACTTCAGCAGCCCGAAGAAAAGAAAACCTCTCTCAGTATCAGACCACCGACCGTCCACTACTAGAAGCGTGTGCAGACACCAACACGCCGCCTCGTGGGGAGCTGTTTGCCTTGGCGCGGCGCTCTTCACAACCGGTCGGGGTAATTGGCGATACATATATAATATCGCCAGTCATCGCCTTGCTCCCTGGATGTTTCTGACACGTGGTGAAGGGGGGGGGGGGGGGAAGACCCTGCAGCTTTCTAAAAAATAAAAAACACAGAGCGCTCTGCCTACGCCCGATCCAGCGCCTCAATGTTATTCTGTTTCCCTCGCACGCCAGGCCGCTCGGAGGAGCCAAGGGGTGTCCTTACAAATTCACACAGGCAAAGAGGAGTACTTTATACTGCCCCCCCCCCCCCCCCCCCCTCTCTCTATCCCGAGCTCATATGATGTGTTGGCTTTTCCTCTGCCCGCAGAGCATTGCTCTTCACAGGGAAGCATGATCCAAGGCAACGCCGGCTACGCCGAGGCTTTTCCAGAGGCCTTCTGGGTATTAACAAAAGGGGCCTTGCTGGTAAGGGAACGAGCTAGCAAACAGCTGCGCTAATAGAGTGGGACTAATTAACTACAGGGCCGCTCTCCTCGACTCTCCCCGTCGGAGCTCGCTGGATGTTTACAAAGAGGGAGGAGAAAAAATGAGAGTCTTTCTTCTGGTGTCTGCTCTTTTAGGAGACACCCAGGACCGATTTAATGACATGTGTGAAGCAAATGTGATCCTCCTTCCATCTTCCTCTGACTGGAATTCACTGTGGTCAAAATCATAAACACCCATAAGTAGGAACTCAGCATGTCAGCATTGTCACCACATGCGAAAATAAAAAGCATGTTCTTTTTAAATTGCTGACATTCCGACTGACAAACAACTACAAAACACCTGATCATCACCTCACTTAAAAGATAGATTGGGTAAGAGTGTGTGGAGACCGCTGGTCTGACGTAACGCCAACACATCCTCTCAGTTTGAGTGTGAATGCTACGTTTCCGGGTTAGAAATGTGGATTTTCTTTTTTATTCCAGCAGGCAGTGAACCGTTCAGAGAAGAGGGCAGAGCGGAGCATGTGTTCGTCTCAGGAATAGCCTCGGTGAAAAGAGAGAGAGACTCGAGTTCACTAGTTAAAGGCTCCTCGACCGCCCAGCATCCTTCCTCTGAGGGAAGAAGATGGAGAGACAAACGGAGGAATTAGAGAAAGATTGAGTGAAGGTGTGGAGGGAGAGGGAGAAGGTGGCTTGATAGACGGGGGGAGAAGGAGTAAAGGAGGAGGCGGATTGAAGGATGGATGAGAGAAAGAAGGAGAGAGAGTGAGAGATGGCCATTAGCTGTGCAGCTCTGCAGGCAGGAGGAGAAGGAAATGAAGAAAGTGGAAGAGAGAGAGACGAGAGAGGGAAAAGGTCAGAGAGAAAGCAATCTGTAAAACGTAGAAGAGAGACACAGAGGTGGGGGGGAGAATGAAACATACGGGGAGGAAATAAGGTGAGGAGGAACGATAGAGAAGGGAAGGAAGGAAGGAAGGAAGGAAAGAGAAAGAGCAAAACAGACAGAGCACAAAGAGGAGAGATGAGAGACAAAAGATGAACAACAGAGGAGAGAAAGATGGGGAAGAATGAGAGTGCGAAATGAACAAAGAGAGGTGAGAGAAGAAGGGGAGAGAAGAAAGGGGATAAACAAAGGTAACGTTTTAGAGCGAGTGGGAGGCATGGAAGCAAAAAATAAAAAAGGGGGAGGAGAGAGAGAGAGAGAGAGAGAAAAGCACGGGGGTTCACAAGAAGAGAGAAAACCGACTGAGAGCGAAATGAAAGAGGGAGATGTGAGAGTAGGTGGGAGACAAGGGAAAACCGGAGAAGAGAGGGAGGATGAGAAAGATGAAAGAGCGAGGAGGAGGGGGAGAGAGAGGGAGAGAGAGAGAGAGCAAGAGCAAAGTGGCAAACAGATAAATAACCAGCTTACTGGGATTACCAAGTGACTGACACACAATTTTCCAGAGCCAACATGACGCGGCAGTGATCGCTCTTAACCCACATAAACCTGAACGCAGTCCAAGATGTCCTCCGGTAGTTACTGTTGTCACCGTGTCCCGCTGCTCTGAGGACGTGTGTGTGTGTGTGTGTGTGTGTGTGTGTGTGTGTGTGTGTGTGTGTGTGTGTGTGTGTGTCACACAAATCAGGAAGCTGTTGAACACGTTTCAAACTCAATCAAAATCAATAACAAATACAATACAAGTATGTGGACATTATAACTGCATGAGTTTCTTCTTTTTTTGCCACATATTGAGGAAATATTACATCATTCATTATTAACAATAGTTAATGAAAGTTGTGCAACTTCAAAGAGAAATGACAACAATCTAAATACATTCATGGCTCTCCTGTAACACAAGACAAATCAAAGCGACTCATTCATTGCACACACACACACACACACACACACACACACACACACTACAACATGTTTTACCCTCTAATGAACTTCAAAAACAAACAAAACCCTACAATGGTGGGGGGGTGGAGGGGGGGGGACAGAGCGAGTGAGAGGAGGCGGGCTAACGTAAGGAGTGGGCCTATAATTGGAAAGATGTGAAAAATGAAGTGTCAGTTTGGTCAACAGAGGGCAAAGGTCACAGAAGCAGGAGCCCAAACTCGGCACAGAGCACGCTCATTAGAGCGACCAATCAGATCTCGCCTGGCCGCCCCAGACCATTAGTCATCAGAGGTAGAGGCGTGAGCGCACACACACACACACACACACACACACACACACACACACACACACACACACACACACATTGCTTTGTCTTCCCACTGTAATTTCACTCATTCTTATCAGTCTCTCCTCCACATCATCTGCCTTTTTATTTTTGTCTCAACTCTCAGTCTCTTAGCGCCTCGGTGAGAACGGAGGACAGTTTGTGTGTGTGTGTGTTCGTGTGTGTGTGTGTGTGCATGTGTGTGTAAGACACAGAAAGAGAGAAGATGAGACGTGAGTGTGAGACGGACAGGGAGACAAAGAGAGACCGAGAGAGAGTGTGTGTGTGTGTGTGTGTTGACTGTGTAAATGGCTGCTCATCGGAGTGGAAGCCACGGCGGCGCTCTCTGCTCCGCCGTGGCTCTGCCTCCTGGCACTGGCAACCCTGCAGACTGCCCGCCTTGACATCGCCTTCAATAATATATGAAGTTGCTTCTTCTTTTTTTTTGCCTACAGTTTGTTTGCAACGCCGCCTCGTCCACCGCCAGACCCATCCTCCCTCTGCTGCCACTCACACACACACACACACACACACACACACACACACACACACACACACACATATATTCTTAGAATGCATCCAGCAGTGTTCTGTCTGGACGGATGTGTTACACCCTTTAACTCTGAGGGTAAACAATCAGGAATCAAGTAAATCTGAATTTATTCTCTGCACATTCTGTGCACGTTTAGTACCGATTCCTCCCCGGAGCTTTTTAGTCCGAGTTCAAGTGCAGACCGTTGATGCATGCAACATGTAGTAACGGCTGCAAGCTTCAAATGCAGGAAAAAAGCGTCTCTCTTCCTTCATCTCCTTCAAACATGAATATCGCCATCACCGTCTCGTGACGAGGAGATCACATGACAACAAGAAGAGAGGCAGAGATCTCTGCACACTCAGTCGTTTCATCCGTAACATGAACCGTGAGCGCACAAACACAACCCAACAGATGTAGAGCGGACTGCACCCTGAAGGAACGCGAGGTATCTACCACACGATGTCTGCTCTACCGACGTGTCCCCGAGCAAGACAGCCAAAGTCTGCCAGGTCCAGAGGAGCTCTTATATAGCTGACCGTGACCTCTGACCTCTCTGTGACTTACTAACACGTCCTGAATAAGCCGGTCAAACCTCTCCTGAATGTACTTGGCGTATATACATGACCTCGGTCTACATGTCCTGTCCTCCGCTCGCCCACCTGATCAATGAGGAAGAGAAAGTCTCTTACCCTGCTCGCTGCTGTTGTCTCCGCTGTGCGATGTGTGTCCGCCGCTGGACGGTCCCGGCGTTCCTCCGGAGCGCGTGGACGCCGTGTCGTCGTGATCTCTGTTCCAGGACGTCTGTCGCAGAGAAGAGAGAGAGAGAGAGAGAGAGAGAGAGAGAGAGAGAGAGAGAGAGAGAGAGAGAGAGAGAGAGGACGAATAGATACGTTAATATTCTGTCAGTTTGCTTGTGTTTTTCTTCTTTTGAAAACTTCTGTCTACATATATACTGTATGTTATGCAGGAGAAAGTCCGCACACATATGCAGAAACACAGCTCAGTCAGTCAGTGTGTGTGTGTGTGTGTGTGTGTGTGTGTGTGTGTGTGTGTGTGTGAGAGAGAGAATGAGGATTATGGGGGCTCAAAGTAGAGAAGAGGCCCAGACGAATAGCGAAACATGTTGTATTAGTTCCCAGCTTTCTGAGGCATGCAATCCACGGCCGCCTCCATTTGGCTCAAACCACTAGCAGATGAAAATACAAAACAGCTACGACTCAAGATAGGCTGCGGCGAGCGCCAGGGAGTGATGTCATCCCAGCAGAGAGAGAGAGGGAGAGAGAGAGAGAGAGAGAGAGAGGGAGGTAAATAACTCAAACTATTGCTACATAAATATAAATCCTCTGTTTTGTCCAAAAATTAAACAAAAAACTGGATGACCGATCCCACTAATGTAGATTTAAATTTCACTTCGGGAGGCAGAGCCAAGACAGAGAACATAACCAAATAAGCTGAAGTTTTCCACCACAATCTTTCCTCAAAAAAAAAGAGACCACATGACCGACCGAACTCCAAACTTTATGTAGACAAACGAAAGAGTTGAGGTAGAGTGGAAGTTCACTCCTCACTCCAGGACGTCAAGAAAAACACGAACACGAGCAGCTGACGAGACAAAAGACACTCGGGAGACCTGGGTTTATATATAGCAAGAGGTGTGTGTGTGTGTGTGTGTGTGTGTGTGTGTGAAGACCAGATGAGTGTCAGCTGCACAAGAGCAAATGGTCCAGACAGAAGGATAAAGGGAAGACACACACACACACACACACACACACACACACAGGTAAGCAGACGTCACGTTCAAACACACAGTCAGACATGTGAAGTTCCCTCATGCACACAGGGAAGTAGATATACATAAGACACACACACACACACATGAAGCCGCTACATGTTACTGAAACTAAACCAGATGTTACCTCTTATCTCTCATAACCTCTGGAAAGAAACATTAGCACCGAGGACAGCGGAGGAACAAAAATCATATGCAGCTCAAACACACACACACACACACACACACACACACTTAGACACCACGCAGTCTTTGCTTTTGCCAAATCAAATTAAGCAGATATCCTACGTGCCTACGTGATGAACTGAGTGATAGAAGCCCAGATGGAGGCAGGAGAGGGAGAACACACTGGAGAACACACTGGAGAACACACTGGAGAACACACTGGAGAACACACTGGAGAACAACTGCTTTCAATTGGGAAACTACGAGCAGTGCCGACTCTGCGAGGAGTTGTGAAAATAAAAAAAGGAGCAGGCATTAATTCATGACACGGGGTTTGTTTTAAAACAAAATGTAGAAGGAGTAAAATAACAGAAAAGAATACACAAGTCAGCAAATTCAACACATTTGGGGTTTATTAGAGCCCGTTTGAAGTTCCTGGGCTATGAAATTATAATCCAAGTGCTTACACGGACGATATAATCGCTGTTTTCTAAATTAGGCTCTGAGGCTTTGCAATAAACAGGAAAGTCACTGCACAAAGACGGAGATAAAGGTTGATTTTAAAGGGGATAAGATACCCCCCCACACTTCTTACAGATTCTTTATTGCAGACCGTAGAACGCTGAAAAATGAAACACCCGTGCATGACCGAGTGACTCCAGAGAACATCAGAAGTGAGGTAATCCAGAACACATGCTCGGCACGCAAACAGTTAACTCTGGCTTCTGCCAACTCCTCCAAAAAAAAGTGCAGCTTTTAAAAAATGAGCTCGACTTGTTTATTCAGAGCTCTGTGAAAAAAAATAAAAAGAGAGAATAGTAGAGCACCCCGAGGGACGTCGAACGGCGAAGACTCAAAAACCCAAGAGCCTCGGCTCGCCCACAACAGAAAAGAATGTTTCCTCATTTTCTTTTTGTGTTTAATTCTGTAACAAATTCCACTTGAAAATATAATTAGACAGTGCAGGGGGAAATGGCAAACTACTGCATTAGCTGTAATTGAACAAAAGAGCGCTTTGCCTGCTGGGAGGTGGCCCGCCGAGGCCCCATGGGAAAGGGGGCGGGGCCAGGGCCTGGTGGCATCTCCGCGGGGACGGTGGAGTTTATTTCTAATCACAGGCCGCCTCTTGGACGGAACGGGCCCGGCTCTGATCTGACACTCAATTAATACACACACGGCTGAGATCACACAACACACACATGCTGGTACACACAGGGCACACAGCATGCATGCACACACACTAAAACACTTTAAAGCTTGTACACACACCTTTTATCTACCTTATGCAAACACACAGTGCCTCACACACCTTGACCACAAGACACACACACACACACACACACCCTGTGCCAACAAGACAACGTGGAGGTCCAACTGCAAAAACATGGGGTGTGTAAATGCACAAGATGGAGAGATGCACGAACAGAAAGCTGGAGGAGAGCCGTCCGTCTGCACGCTTGATTTATTCTATGTCCCCTTAATGAGCCGCCATGGTCTCTCTCTCTCTCTCTCTCTCTCTCTCGTGCAGGATGAAGATTAGTTCAATGCCTAATTGTTTAGTAAATTCAATTTTCCACATTCTATTCTGCCTTAGCTTTAGCTAAAGTTCTTAAATCTGCCGCGCCAAAGCCGAGGGAACCCTTGCTCGTGAGCCGCACATATCTTTTTTTTTCATTACCATTTTTTTTTTCTTCCTTCCACCTCCCTAATTCGCCATGAAAAGATTTTCCTTGCTGGAAATTCTGATTCCGCTATGATCGGTGATGCATTCCAATCCAATGCATTCTCATTGTGCAGGCGACTAAGATGCTTCCCTCTCTCGCTGTGCCAGGCCCCCACATCATACAAGCGCTCATGCAAGAAATGTTGCCTTGCCAATTCATTTACAATAATAAAGAAAATGGTTAAGGTTGTTGTGCTTTGCACCCCCCCCCCCCCCCCCCCCCCCCTCCTCCTCCTCCTCCTCCTCCTCCCCCCCCTTCCCTCACCCCTCTCTCCTCACTCTGAAATATCTTTTGTGATGATATGGATATTTACTTCTCACTCTGTGCCAGCGAGCGTGCAGGAATAATCGTATGTGCATACTTAGCGGCGCAGACACAAATATCCAAATAACCCCCCCACACACACACACACACACACACACGCACTCTTCAGTGGTGGTACATCTGAATCAAAGATGACAAGCCGGGCTACTCCGTCCCCCAGAATGCTTTGGTGCATATGTTCTCCAGCAGGTTGTTTTTCTTTAACACCGTTTTTGACCTTTTGCTGGGCAGCACTGCTTCCTCCAGTTGAGAATGCCATGTGTTGCAGCGGCGAGATTGGCCCTGGACACATTCTCCCACTCAGCTGGTGGAGAATCTGTGAGTGATGGGGGGGGGGGGCTGAAAGGCCAGCTATTGTAAAACCTCTTGTTTACTTTGCTTTCCACTGTGATAGATAAAGCAGGATCTGCCTCCGTGATAACCGGCCAGGCAACTACGTCCGCTCTCTCTCTCTCTCCTCCTCCTCCTCCCCTTCGCTGCAATATCTGTGCTTCAGAAAAGAGGGGCTGATAATGGTATGCGTGGTGCAAAAATAAAAAGGGGGGAGTGAGAGAGCAAAAGACCCTCCCTCCCTCCCATTCTGTTCTGCCCCCCCCCCCCCTTCCTCCCCAAACTCTCCACAATAGACAAAGAAAGAAGAAATAACCTTATAATTGCTGAAGGGGGTGAGGGAGAAGAACTGGATTTGGTCTCTTGAGTAAGTTAAGTATGCTACGTTGAATAGCCGTCAGGTACTCCTTCAAACCGCCGGGTTAACCTCGTGGAGACGAGCACAGATAATTACACGTTTGAGATAATTACCAGAGCTTTAGATGACACTCACGGAAAATGACAAAGTGATTTCTTTTCTTTTCTCCGTGGCCTCTTGCCACTTCAGCTCTCACTGCTTTTGTTTACCCCCTCTGTGAGTCCAAACACAAACATGAGCTGGAGTGCTCTCAAAGCATATTTCCCTTTTATTCAGATGCGAATGAAAAAAAAAAAGGCGGGCGTAATGTAATTTGTTAATGACACGTTTTAGCTGCGGTTTTCCTGCGTTAGCCTAGCCTAGCTCAAACAGCACTGGGATGTTCTCGGCGGGTCCCTTGGAGACGGTGGCCCATTGTCAGGGGCTCACAGGGGGTTTAAAGGGGGGGGGGGGAAGGAACTTTCCATTAGCTAAGTACACATGTGTTAAGCCAGGTTATTGTTTACTTAGCCAAAGAAACCACAGCAGGCCTCGGGGACGGACATGGCCGCCCATCATAAGTAACACGAGACGCAAGCCAGGAACTTTATTTGCAGTTGGGATTTTGTGGGAGAATCGTTTTTTAACAAGAATTTCCAGAAATATGATTTTAAAAAGCAACTAATGGAAAAAAATGTTTGAAAATGTATAAAAAAACGTATAAAAAAGAAGCTGCTGACGCTCTCGTTCTTTGAAGTCACCCCCCGGCCTTGATTTGCTTCATCACAATCACCCCTACTTGCTATTCCAGCACAATAATGAAGAGGCTAAGAAACACACAAGTCACGTGGTGTCGCCTCTTTGTATCACTTGTTGAATCCTGAACAGCCGCCCTGCATTCACTCCCCGATGGAAAAAAGAAAAAGGGGAGGATGGGGGGGGCAGGGGAAAGGAGGAGGGGGTGTAGAGGAGGGAGGGGGGGGGTCAAAACCTCTCCTCTATTCAACTACAAAAGCTGCTGTTACCGACAATCGGCACGATGATTCACAAGTTTGTGTTCCGATGGTCAGCGTGCGACTGCAGGAGAGAGAGAGGAACTCGATACATACTTCAACCAGAAGCCGATAGATTAGCGATGGTACTGATTAGGAAAAATATAGTGGCTGACCCCGGCGGTCAGGGTTTCCATTGAGTTTGGAGAGGAAGGGTGGGGGGGGTCACTCTTTGACCGCCATAGAGTTACCTAAACCAACACTGCTGGGTCCCTCGCTGACCTGGAAACCAGCACTTGTATGGCATCGTGGTGCCAATTGTTGTGGGGGGGGAGATACGGCGATAGCGCTATCGAGAGTAAATTCTTCCACGGTGACCAACAGCACTAAGCTCACACAGGGCACAGGGTTTGTTTAGGAAACATTTAGTTCCCAAATGTAGAGATGTCACTTGAGATTGGAGGTTATTTACACACGATTTCAGTGTCAATAAAGCTCTTTATTATAGAAGAATACCTCCTGACGAATAGAACTCAACGGGTCAGCTGCTGAGCGCTCGTCACTTAAGACTCTCTCACATCCACAAACACAAATAAAAGGCAGGCAGAACTATTTTTTTATGGGAAAATTTCAATTATTTCCAGCCCCACTTCAGCCTGCACGGCTCAATCAAGTGGAGGAGCTCTCGAGGCCCGGAGTGAGTCCTCAGCACCATTAGTAGTGTTCTGCTCTACAGCAGAGAGAGAGAGAGCCCGGGCCCCTCGGAGTTCATTAGCAAATTGCCGCGGCCCCCCCTCTCGCGCTCTCTGTGCAATTAAAAAGGCAACTGTGCGAAAATGACGTACGACGGCGTGGAAATACCTCCCCGCTCCTTTTTAGACTGAGGTGAACATATGCAGCGGAGCAAACAGAGGGATGCAATCAGCAGCACACAAGTAGTCCCTTCCACATTAAAAGTCACTCGTACTGTAACTCTACTGCGTCTTTTGTGTTTATTTACAGCTGAACTCAAAGAAGGGATGTGTGGAAACGTGCTCCCAAAGAGACGAAATGAGGGAAAAGGTGGTGGGAAGCTCTCTGGGGAAGCAGGCAGGGAAAGGGTTAAAGAAGTCCAACTGGTGCTAACCAGTCACTCCACTCACATAGCACCTGAGGGGGGTGCTGCATTTATCAGGCCAGTCTGAACACACACACACATATATGCATACACTTGTAGACACACACACACACACACACACACGCACACACACACACACACACACACACACACACACACACAGGAGGGTGAGCCCAAACTGGCTGGGCTGCATTCACAAGCCGGCGCAGAGCCTCTGTGACTTTTTCACCTCTCAGCTCTGCTGTGCTTTTCTTCTGAGAGGGGCGCCCGGCATCCCCCTCTCTCCGTACACTCGGCCGCGGCTAACAAAGCAAACGTAAAGACATGTAAAGAATATTCCAAACTGTTACGTGACGCAAGGGTGCAAATGCAGCAGAGAGAGTCAGCGTTGTTGGATTGTTGAGTTTAATAAATTCAAAGTATTTTTTTTTCTCCTCCTCCTCTACAGTCGCCTCACTGGAATAAATTGGTTTATGAATAAATGAGCCTGCTTTCTCCGTCTTGTTAACATTGTTCTTTTGTGCAAATTCTTTTTTTTTTTTTTTCAGTCCACTTCAACTTTATGCCCGAGGGCATATATTAAAAATACATATGGAAAGAGATAATGCACACACAAACGCAAATTCGTTCAGGATGTCACTGCCTAACAACCGCAGATAAGATGTCACACAAAAATAGCCCACAAAACTCCCAAAAAATATATATATTGAGCGGCTAGTTGAGTTATGAAGAGCACTGCCGTTAATATATTCAGCTGTGAGAGGCATGCACCCTCTGTTTGGATATGCCCATTTACACACAGCCTCCACATTATCCCACCACAGCAGCCCGTCCCTCATTTTACACATCTGTCAAAAATGCCCCCCCCCCCCCCCCCCCCCCCGCATTGCAATGCAAACTACGCCTGTAGGTCATAGTATTCTGTCACATCAGCGTAAACACAAGCCTGTGTGGTTTGGCCCTGAATTGGCTGCATGTAAAGGGACGTCGCCGCATTAAAAAAAAAATATATAGGCCACATCTTCATTTTACAGTCAATTAAAGATCTGCATCAGAGCCTCGAGCACAACATGGTTTTCCTCATATACCTGGAAACCCAAGGGGGTTAACACACTCTATATTTCCATATAGCATAAGGCTTCATTCCATGTCCTGACCTATCTATAATCATAAAAAAGAAAAGAAAGAGAGACAAGTGAATCCCTGAGAGGATACAAGGAGCCGTTCAAAGAGACACTTAAATGCACAAGTGGCGTCTGTGTTATTTAATTCTGCTCCTGGATTAAATGAAGTATAATCTTCCGGGTGATCTTTCTCATTTCCATAATCAGACATAAGGGCTTGGGTGGAGAAGGTGGAGGGGGGGGGGGGGGCTTCCCAGTCCGCTCCCAGTCCTGCCATTCAGCCCGGAACATAAAAGCCGGTGGCTGCCTCTCTCTCTCAGACCAGCCACTCAACCATATGGAAGTCCGCGGATTTAAATTATTTAGCCTAATCGCTTCATTACTTTTTATGTCGGACTATCCAACTAATCCCTTTAATTTGGCCACTTGATTTTTTCCCCTCGTCGCTATCCGTAGCCGCTCCTCTCATGCGCTCTTAAAACTCTGGATGGAGTTTTAACTTATTGGTCTCACAGTCTGCAGCTCCGTCTCGAGCGACTCGAGCTATTAATGGCCGACAAAAAAAATAAAAAAAATCCAGATTTGCATAATTCTAATCATCGGTTGCTGTTATCATTATTTAACGGCAGTGTGTATGGACCATTAGGGTCATGCCTGTGTGCGCGCGCACTACAATGTCCCCGGAGTGCCAGCAGTCAGTGGAGCACATAATGAAGGCCGCGGTTATCTCTTGATATCGGCACAAAAGGGGGAAAACACTCCCTAATCTACCTTTAATACCCGCTGCTGCTGCTGCTTCTTCCGCGGCTCTCAGAGAAGAAACCTTCTGAGCGCGAGAGGACAGGAAGGGAAGAAGCGCAGGGGTCTCGATAAGCAATGTGCACTCATGTCTGAGGAAAAATACTGACAAGACGCGTAATGAACCGTGAACTCCACAGTGGAGAAACCGAAGGACGGCACCTCGGCCCCGCAGTCTGCAGACCCATCCTCCTCCTCCTCCTCCTCCTCCTCCTCCTCCTCCTCCTCCTCCTCCGCTCTGCCGGGCTGCAGACAAACAGAGGAGCCGAGGACCGGGGTGTTTTTTTTCTCTCCACCCCGCTTTTAGTGGCATAAAAACGGCGAGAAAAAATGGAGAGAGGCGCTAAATTAAAATGGACACGAAGCAGGTCAAATTTGTGGCGATGCCTTTTCTTTTTACCGAGCTAATCTCCCCGGGTCGGTTCCTGGTTCAAGTCTTTAATGGGCCAATAATAGCAACATTATTCAGAGAGACATTTCCATTCCGATGGACGGAATGTAAAACGGCCTTAATCATATGCAAATAGCAGAGTAGTGACCCAGAATAGCTGAATAGCCAGCAGGGAGAGCACGAGCGCGCGCGCACACACACACACACACACACAGACACAGTGACACACACACACACACACACACACACACACACAGTGACACACACACAGTGACAGACAGAGAGAGAGAGAGATGTACCTGATCAAGGGCCACCGATGATCTCGTGATTTCCTCGCTGTCGGATTTGGACCCGCCCTCCCGGTCGTCTATGACCAGGTCGATGGGCATCTTGCCTTTCAAGCAGCTGATGTACCGGTGACAGAAATTATCACACAGCTCGTGGACCTTCAGAGAGAGAGGAAGGACGACATCATCATCATCACACATCATGTGCAACCACACACATAAATGACAGCCTTTGACATGCAAAAGAGCCCCGAAGAGCTTTGTATTGGGGGGATCACAGCCCAGTTGTTGCATCTAAAATATATTTTAGTGAACACGAGGCATGACTGATCACTGGCAACACGTTATTGCTTTGGCGCTGTGATAAATTATGAGTCTAAATATGTTCAAAAACTCTATTTTAGCCTTCTTCCCCTTTGCTCTGACATTCTAAAAGATCCTTCAGGACTGAGTCCAGGTCCCGAGCCGCGCCGTATAGCCAGCGCTGCTCCATCCGGGCCTTTGTAATAGCAACTTTAAAAAATATATATCTATATATATATCTATCTATCTATCTATCTATCTATCTATCTATCTATCTATCTATCTATCTATCTATCTATATATATATATATATATATATATATATATATATATATATATATATATATATATATATATATATATATATATATATATATATATATGTGTCTCCTCTCAAATAGAGATATCTTTGAAAATTGACAGCGACACGAGGGCTCAGGGGCTCCAACGCACTCAACACCCGTGTTAATGCCCCGGGTATAGTGGCCATTAGAGGAGGGCGACCCGCTTGACTGACATTTAAGGTAAACTGTTTAATTCCGTCCACTTATTACATTATCACTGCCAATGTGGCGCATCGAGGAGCTGAGAAAATGTCAGAGGGGCAGAAAAAGAGAGCAGAAAGAGCGTTAAACTGGATTTATATTTAGTAGTGAACAGTTTACAGCCTCTTATTTACAGCACGTGGTCGCGTCATCCGTTTTAATAAAGCAACAAACTTTCAACAGCTTTGATAATGTTCCACAGTGCGAGGTTAAAGTGAACTTTACGGGCTCCCGTAGTCCATCTGACGCGGAGACAAATCAGAGTTTTTACACCCACTGCTGCCTCTCCCTCTCCACAGATGGCAGCCGGGGGCCTCTCTGCCCTCCATAAAGAAATCCTCCCAAAAGTCCGCTCTATGTTTCAACCTTGCGTGCGATTTGTGCCAGCATTAAACTTCATTAAAGCACGCGGGGAGAGTTTTGGGGCACAGAGAGATATCCGTTCCAGTTGTAACAGCTTGCGTCGTGATTAAACGCGGAAGAGAAAACGGCCCCGTGATTGATTTTGACGCTAATTATAACCGACGAGCAAAAAAATACTTCTTCTTTGCTTTTTTTTTTTGCAAACACAGCCCATACGTCTGAAAAAGTGGCACAGAAAATGAAAGAAGAAGAAGAATATTACCTTCTCCAGCTCCAGAAGATGAAATCGTAAAACTTGAATGGCTTGAATCATCTGAAAAATTAAAATAACAATAAAAAGAATTAGAGCCGATATTAAACAGGCCACGTTTTGATCTCAATACAAGGAAAATAATATTCATGTGAGTGGGTTTTTATGTGGGACTGATATTAAACCGTGGACGTTATTGCAGTGTGGAGAGCAGACATGCGGGAGTCAGAGAGCTATTAGGCAGCAACTAGTGAGGAAGACGTCGCTCTCATCGTCACGTTCACAGCAGCAACACTGTACGGAGTGGAGACGTTTGGAGTTCAGAGGGTCGCGTCAGCTGTCTGACCATCGGCCCTTCATCAGGGGGAGGGGGCATCGTGATATCAAAAGGCCCCCCAAAAATCACCTCCAATCCTGCTCTGACTCTTCAGCACCACGTGGCTCTCTGACTCACACATGTACATAAACATGCAAACAACACACTCACTTTCCATATACATATATAAATATATAGTGTATCTTACCAGATTATCCAATTCTGGATTCGATGAAAATAAAGGTTTTTCTGCCCGAATCTAAAAGAAATAAACACAAAATATATTAATATAAAGGAAAGTTTCAAATCATTTACACCATGCAAGGGGTGACAAAATGGTGCATTAATTCATACTTTACACAGTCAACATACTAGATGAAATTAAAACATTTTGATTTGTTTTTTATTTATTTATTAGTGAATGGCATTTTATTTTCTCTCAACTTTACGCACAAACGGCACAAAAAACTTTCCTGACCTGTTTTGCAAACACCGCTATGTCCTCATTGAAGGATTCCGATGAACAGACGTCTCCTCCCGCCACCCCGGGCTCTCTGGGGGTGCACGTCGCTAATTCACATTTCTCAAAAATCAGTGCAAGCAGGGGGAACAGGGGGTGCCTGGGAACACACACGCGCACACACACACACACACACACACACACACACACACACACACACACACACACACACACACACACACACACACACACACACAATAGCAAATGTCACCAGAGAGAACAGCGCGCGGGGTCAAGACCACTGCGGGCTTAGATTTAGCCAGCCATGCTACTCCTCTACAACTCGCCCGTGGGGACCGCTGCTGCTACTGCTGCAGCCGCGCTATTATATTATGCAGAGGCTCGGAGAAGGGCTGCAAACAGCGGGCAGACTTCTGTGATTAAATCTCGGCGCGCCTAATAGCATAAAAGCTTTAGTCAGTCAAACAATTCCTCGCACAGGTCTCCCTTTGGATCCCAGGCGTGCACGCACGCGTGTGTGTGTGTGCGCGTGTTTGTTTGGCGAGAGCCTCTGAAGCTGCGCACATTTGTTGATTATTTATTGTTTAAGTCGTCGGGGTAAATACGCGCAGACTGGTAATGTGCTGCAAGTTGTGTCAGTCTGGCGTGAGATGAGGAGAACGTGTTACAGTGAACACAGCATGCTTACAATCTTTCTTTTTTAATTAACTCCTGTAAATTAATAAACGACATGCATATGTGAGATCTTCTTTAAACGTGACATTTTTTAATTTTGCTGGCACATTAAACACAATGAATTAAAATGGCTAAAAGAGTAATTTTGCACATAAATGAGGAAACTTAAAAAATGAATTAAGCAAGTTAAATTCTAAAACAATATTAAAAGCTCTAATTAAAGTGGACTTTGTCTTATAATTATAATATTTTATCATATAACAGTCAAAATACATTTTTTTTCCAGTGACTTAAATAGCAGGACATGTGTGAGATAAACTCCATAAGTAAACTATGTATTTAATATTTGGTCACCAGCAGAAACGAAGTGACAAACATAAAAAACATACAATTCTTAACTGTGCAAAAACAAAGGCAGCCCTTCTCCTCCCAGCGCCTCTGCAGCACTCTGGGCTCTGTCCCGGCACTGAGCCGGTGCTTTGCCCACTCTCCCCCCTCCAGGCCTGGATGCACGCCTGCCCGCCACAGAGCGAGTTTTTTCCCCTTCCTCGCGAGGGACCGAGGGCTCGCACCTACCCGTATATAGCGTCTTTATCTCTCTTGAGAGCGTCGTTAACAGAGGAGCCCATACTGGGAGGCATGGTGTTGGTGTGGGCGGTGTGCGGATACTGGTGGGAGTGCAGCTGGGGCCCGTGGTTGAGGTGCACCGCCTGCATGGACCGGGCGCCGTGCGGGTCTCCGTACATGGTGGTCGGGATGCCCACCCCGTCCATCCCGTAGTGGGGCAAGTCTTCGTACTGCACACAACAAACAGTCCGCCGTGGATAAACATGCACAGCAATACGCTCAGAAGTCTGCTATGAAACCACAAGTCAGGAAACAGGTTTTAAAACAAAGTCTAAGTCTAAATCTGGCATCAGGGAGACATAGTTTCATGAATATCCAAAACAAGTCGACATTGTTTCAACATTGTTCTGAATTCAAAGAGATTTCCTGACACTAGTGAAGCGAGCTTTTCTTTTCAACACACTGACCCTCGTGACACAAAACCAGAGGAATAAATCCACCGCAGAGGTTTGATGTTTTACTCTTTTACTCTTTTACAAGAAAACAGGGTTTTAAAGACAGAAGTATAAATGAAGTTTATCAGGAGATTGTTTCGTGGGAACAAAAGACTGTCATCTATTCTTAAGAGAAAGCTTTCCAACCTACTCACAGTGACTATTGCAGCTCAATTCATATAAATTATTCAATATATTCCTAAAATACTGCGAGGCCAAAAAGGTTCAGCTACATAGCTAGTTATTATTATTATAGTAATTATTGTTGTTATTACTGTTATTATCATTAACCAGGCTTGGTTTCACACCAGCAGTCTGTTTACTGGGTATAACGTCTTAAACTTGTTAATTGCAGTGTTTCCTAATTTTAAAGGCTCATAATTGTGCAGCATGTCATTACCCATCAGGCACTCTGTGATTAGCGCATGCAGCAAACGCAAGTTAGCGCGTGTTGTGTGTTTTATTTTTCAGACAATGTTTAGCAAGAAGTGGACATTCAAAACTTTTTTTTCACGTGTCAAGTTTGAAGTTAAATAACGTTTTTGTGTCTTTACGCAGTAGTCTGGTGGTTCTAATTAAACACTCTGCTAGTTTGTTAAAACGCAGAAATGTTGATTCGAGTATGATTGTTTATATTTTGAAAGGGCTAAATAAAAGCTGTATTGGAGGTTGGCTTCTTTAACAGATCTTGAATTATTGATAGTGCCCTCTAGAAGTGCCGAGGAAAAGAGTTTAAAAAAAGCATTATCACTTAAATCAGAGCATTTTAGACCCCAAAGGCAAAGAGGTGCAAACCCCAGCGTGGTGCAGCCGCGGTGCCAAACTAAGCGGCTCAACGTGTCCAGCGTGTCCCAACATCTCGGCTTTTTACACCGTTTAGTGTCCGCGTGAAGATCCAAGCCGGCTGCTCCGGAGCAAGTGTCTGAGTCAAAGCGTTCGTCGTCGCCTCAGTACTAAAAAGAACAAACTGGCAGTGTGCTAATATCACACGCTGTAGGACGTTTTGTAAAGTGATTTTTGTTTTGTTCAAAAACGCTCCGCTCAATATGAAAATCTAGTCCGAGCAGAAATGTGCAGATTTGTTTTTTGCCTCTCTGCCCTCCCCCACTTCGCTTCCAGTAACTGGCCCTGTCATAACTAATCTGAAAAACATAGGCGATGTGAGATATGATCACGCTTCCAATGTCCCTCAGCGGGGCCCGGTTTGCGGAGTGCGGCCGTGCGTAATGCCGTGCCAAAGAAAGACGCCACAACAAAAAGAATAGTGTCTCCATGTGTCAGGGAAGAGGACAGAAAACTTTCGCCGCGAGTGTGTGCGTCCGTGCGGGTCTAGTGTGTCATTAAGCCACGTTACAGTGCAGGATTGCGTTCAGGCACGGCAGACTTAGAGAAACTTTTTTTTAGGTGGGTTAAGGATCGTCCTACGTACCCGTTGCGCCATAACCCTCCTCACTCCCTGGTCGTCCTTTCAGCTTAGATAAATCCCCTCTGAGGCCAGGGTGGAGACGAAGTGAAGAAAGAAAATCCAAATAAATGGGGGAAGATGTTTCAGCCCAAAATCCCGTATGCCTCTTTTGCTTTTTCTCCGGTGCAGCCAGCCCCCGCTTCTCTGCGCAAGTTTAGCCCTGGCGCGGTGAATAGGTCCTCGGCTATCCTCGAGGGCAGCGGCGCCAGGCTCCTTTTCTTTCTCCCCAAAAAATAAAAATAAAAAACAACCAGGGTGAAAAATAAAATAGCCCCTCAAACAGAACTGGCGACTCTCATGGCTCGCTGCCACTCCGCTTGTCAGTCACAACGCGAGGGCTTGTCAAAAGTACCGGATGAATGATGGTCCGACGCGCGTCTCCACGGGACCGGCACCACCTAAACGTTAACGGTCACAATCACCGGTAAAAAAATGAAGCAGCTTCTCCTCTCGCTTTCTTTGATCACTCTCGGCTCCCGGCTTGATTTTCTTATGCAAAAGCGTCTAGAGGAGATCAAGAGGAGGTGGGGTGATAATTCTGGCTTAGGCTTTTCTTAAAGGAGCCACGATCGATGCCGTGCGTGTGTGCGCATAGATGGCGTGTGTGTGCACGCGTATGAGTCTGTGTGTGTATGCGCGAGCCGCCTTCTCTTTCCCCCCCTCCTCCGTTTGTGTACAATGGGGATGTGTGTGCTGAGCTGAGGAGGAGCGGAGGATCTGGACCAGACTGCCGAAACCCGGAAGTAGTGGTGGCCATAACAGGTCGCGTCTTACACAACGCGCCGGGCTGCAGCAAGTCGTGCGGAGAGGAGGGGGGGGGGAACAGAAAAGTGGGAGGACCCTGCCGAGACCGCACCGCGAGCTACAACGACGCGGGGGGATCGAAGCCGAGTGTCCACAGAGGTACCGCGGCATCCGAGTCCGGTTCTCAGAGAGACGCTTTCATCTTGAGTCCGGAGCCGTTTATAAACCACCGGAACGTCTGTGATCTGGATCGACGCGTCCTGAATCCTGAATGCTCTGCTTGTGACACCAGCGTTACTCTCAGGTATGTTATGAATAAACTACACGCGCTGAGTTTTGACTGCATGGAACTTTATGAGTATTCACTTCTTTCATATAATAAATCACTTTATCATAATAGTGGCAGGTTCAGCTTCTGATTGGCTGCATGCGTCCACAGATCCAAACATCCAGTCCTGCAGGTTTCGGTAGCTCACTATTAACTCACTATTAATCTTCTAAACAGTCTCTCTGCTTCCTACGTTTGCATTAATGCATCATATTTAATAACAGAAATGCCTTTAAAGCGTTTGGATACGTGTCAACCTCCATCAAAAGAACAATAAATACAACTTTCTTCAAGTTATTCTGGAAGAACTGTTTGTAATATATTTATAGTTATTGTTGTGTGCAGAATCAGAGGAATGCATCCACATCTCGTGTTCTTGAGTCGTGGAAACGTCTCAAAGCATCTTTTTACATCTAAATAACAGACCCCCCCCCCCCCCTCCTCAGTGTCGTCCGGTGCCTCTCCCCCCCCCCCCCACAGCTGCACCGAATGGGTCGCTCCAGTCTGCCCTGTCTGTCCAATGGCAGAGAGGCTGAGGGATGCGAGCCCCCCTATTGGCTCCCCACATGATCGATTCGGGGCTGATTGATCGGTTTTTAGGCCACTTTTTCTTTTTTTCTTCTATTTCTTTGCGAGGAAGGCTAAAAAACAAAACACCACCCGCGAATAGAAAGCACACACTTCGTGTTTTCTGTCCACTTATCGGCTGTAAATTCACCCACAAACAGAATATAATACACATGGAGAGCAACACACCTCTGACTTCATTACTCTGACTAAACCTCTCGGAACCAAACACTCAGGTTGAGATATTATTGTTGAGAACTTATTCTTTTGTCTCCGTGTGATAAAAGTTCACAGTTTACAAGTGGATTTAAAAGTCTGGTCAAATATGAATGAGCTCTAATTTGAGGAGAACGAGTCATGAAAGTACTGACACCAGAGAGTATAACGTGAACCAAATAGTTTGAGTTCACCCCTCTGTGTCACTGAAATCTTATTTCATTTACATCAGTGCTTTTTTGAATTAATAAAAGAGTGAAAGTGGCTCAAAGTCTGCGTAAAGTATTCATGATATATTTGGTGAAGGCGTATAAAAACGGACAGGATTTTCCAGACATTCCAGTAGATTTCCACATGATGCTCGTGTATTTCTCAGCCCGTGCACGTGAACGGAGAGACACATTATCTGCTGATTATGCTCATACGGTGTTGCTGGTCGGTGACGGCCTGTTTGAAGTGTTTTTTCTTTCTCTCTCTCTCTCTCCGTGCAGCGCGTCCAGTCATCGATCACCTGGCCCCTCGGTGCCACAGAGATAAGGTGTCATAACATGATAATGCGGCTTCACACATTCGGCGGTAAAAAAACAAACCGGTGGGGATGGGGGACAAGTTTACAGGAGTAAAAAAAAAAAAATCACCAACAAAGCCTCCCAGCAGTCCGGCCGGAGAGGCTCCGGGGGGCGGCGGGCTGAAGAGGAGCCACGAAGCCGCGCAGGACGCACGACTTTTACGCACGGGGAGATATTCGGATCAAATAATAATAAACTCGTTTAACTCGTCGAATTTGTTAATTCAATTATGTATTGGTGAGTAGAAGCTCTAATTTTCTCATTCTTTTTTTATTTGTTTACGGTAAATTCAAATATTAAAAAGCGTATTCTTGTCACAGATATTTTTCTGGAGGAAAGTTATTTTTTGAATTAAAAGGAGAAGCTGTGGGTTTAGTAAACAGCATTATGTATCTCACGACACCACGAGGCACTCTGCGTTTTAGAGGGTCATTGAGAGAGAAAAAGCCAAATTAACATGAAAGGAGACTGACCACTAAAATAACTACACCGGCATTATAAAGCAATTAAGCTCCTTCAATTAGCGCCTGTAAAAGCAAACTGGAGCTCCACTTTCTCTCCTGGAGCTGCTCTTCCGCGAGGGTCAGCGCGTTTTCTGGCAATCTGGGAGAGAGAGAGAGAGCAGGGAGGGGGGTCTAAATACCGTCATTTCTGTTTAATCCGCTTTGCGATGACGGTAATGCTTCGAGTCGTTTCAATAAAATCAGCAGGTATTACTTTCAAACGGCTGAATGTGAAATGACAGCATGTTCGACTGCCGAAACAAACAGGGCGGCCTGCGCGCGCTGACTTCTGCTGTTTGGACGCAGAGACAAGTTTCAGCCTTTGTGTCAGTTTATTAAAAATGCATTCCTCTAATTTCAGGTTACTGTGTAAAATCCTATTTATTTTGTGTCAGATAATGCTGCGATAAATACAGACTCATTTGATGAAGCCATATAGTTTTAACGCGTAGTTTTAGGTGTAAAACAAATACGAATGAATAATCTGCGTCTGTTTGAACAAACAACCAGCAGAGCCCGACGAGTCAAACCGAGGTCAAACTACTGCTTCTTTTTGCAGCCCGCAGCGCAAACGTGTTGGGATCTGCACAAAAAAAGGCCACCGGTCGTCTCTGCTTCGTGTCAGTCGCTGCGGCACAGACAGACCGACCGACCGACAGACAGCAGGACACACAGACGGACAGACCTGCTGCAGAGCGTTCACACAGCTCATCTGATTATATGAAACTACTGGTGTATTCTCGCCTGTCGGGAGACCCGTCCGGACTCTTCGTGGTGCGTTCAGGGTCAGCTTTCTCTTTTAAAAGTTAGTGTAATGAGCTATAATGTAGCATTCAGTATTAAAGTCTGATTCGTCATCGTTTAAAAACTGATATTAACAAAATTATTTGTTTGTCTTAAATTATGTCACATGACTCTTTTTTTTATATTGGCATTAATAACTCGAGAGTATAATTACATCACATCCTAAATACAAAGGCTTGAGTTTAATGGTGTTAAAGTATAAAAGCAAGAATATAAAGTGTCTCAATATTGATTTGAAACCATGAAATCAGTTATTTTTGGGGATGAAGGGAAAGGCTCCCTCGCTTCTGTTGGATCCTGCAGTTTGGACCAAATGTTCCTCTGAGCTGCTTTTTTTAGCCTCTCACATTAATGCTGAACCATTTGCGCCTTCTACCGGAGATGTGAGGAACTACACGAGGAGCAGGACACGCAGAGGAAGAGTCCGGCTCAGATGATGAAGACAGGAAGCAAAAAGTAAAAAAAATAATTCACTAAATGCAGAATATTCAGTTTGAATCTGTAATGAAGTCGGTTCTTAAATTCCATCATGTACAAAACTATCTATGATGATAATAAAATACATAAGAACAGTACTGCTGCTGTGTTTTATTAAAGATCTCAAAGTGTTGGTACTAAATGAAGTGAAAGGGATTTTCATGAGCTCCAAAACAAACAAAAAATAAAGTAATAAACTCTGAAGATGAAACCTTAAGATACTCAGTTTTCACAAACAAATATTTATTTTCATATTTAAATATCTGTGTTGTTTTTTTTACAAATCATGTAAATTCCAATTAAGAAGATTCATTCACAGCCCAGCGTGTCCGCTCATGTGTCCACATTAAAGCTGAGCATGAGCTTGTCCACGACGTCTAAACATTTAGAGATGAACAACGAATATCGAACATCTGGAACACGACAAGAAATGGAGCTCAAACTGTTTTGTTTTTGTAGCAGCAGATAAACATCACCGGACATCTCCTCTCTCCATCTCACTCAGTGTGAAAGTCTATAAAAGAGCTAAATGTGAAGATCAACACACACTGCTGACGGAGGTGTTGCATTAATGTGAACATGTGGATTCATGGATCCTCACACCTATAGATACATATGTGAGGAACAGCTGCTTTCCTATATGGTGAGAAATGTGTGAAAGTAGATGCACAGATTCATCAACGCACACACACACACACACTCACACACACTCACACACACACACACACACACTCACACACACACACACACACACTCACACACACACTCACACACACACACACACACACACACACACACACACACACACACACACACACTCACACACACACACACACTCACACACAGCAGGTCTGTTATAATCATTGAGCTCAATGCATACCAGTCAATTTTCACATTTTGTCACATGGCCACCAGGTCAGCAGCTCCACTTTTACTCTGAATTAACCCCACAGATAGACAGAGTGCTCATCACTCTATCACACACACCTCCCTCTCTCTCTCTCTCTCTCTCGCCCTCTCTCTCTCTCTCACCCTCCCCTTCCTGCAGCATTTGTCACTGCTGCTATTATTTCAGGTGTGCTAATGGCGTCGCAGACACTTTCAGAGTGAAAAGAGGAGGACGGGAAGAATCACATGGACTCCTCTCTCTCTCCCCCCCCCCCTCGAAAAGGGGTGAATGATTTGGGTGAGGGGAATCTGTGAGGGCCAGTGGCACTGATCATGGCGGAGGGGTGAGGGTGGGTTTCTCACACTTCCCAGGGAGACTGTGAATTGATCGGCACCTTAGAGAGAGGGAGGGAAAGTGAGAAACCAAAAAAAGAAGCAGCTGAAGATGAAGGATGACGACGAGGAGGGAACAAGTGGAAAAAAAAAAAAAGCTGGGTGTTGGAGTCGAGCTATAAAACCAGGACGGGAGGGAAGGGAAAAAAAACAACACAGAGCGATAGGAAGGGAGGTGAGGGGGTGAGGCAGCAGAGGAGGTGTGAAGACTCATCTTTTCCTGGATGGGTGTGAGAGGAGAGCGGCCGGCTAACATCAGCTTTAAAGAAGCACACGAGGGGCTCTGATTACTAACGTGATATTCAGTTCATGGATCAATAATTCACTCACACAGCTGGCACAACCACGTCACCACCGCAACAGTCTCAAGAGCTGCTTTTGTTTTTTTAATATGAAGATTGTGATTATTTTGTCCTCATTATAAATTTATTATATTAATATTCCATAAAACAACAACAGAGGCAAGTTCTAGCCCCAAAAGTAATACTGTATGGTTGTTGTTTTTCCCCCTTTAATTTACTTGTGATGAATAAATATACAGGAAGTGTGTGAGGATCTTTACTTTTTAGTCAGAAAGACTTTTATTTTGGCAAACACGAAAAAATAAATTAAAAAACCTCCCACACGGCTGATTTGTGTGTTGTTTCTCAGGTTGTTCCTTTAATTAAAATGATAGATTCCTCTGTTTTCCTCCGGTTTTACAGCCAGACTGCCACACTGACTCTTTGTTTATGAGTTTCAGAGTGAAACCATTCCTCCAGATGATGACTGCTGGAGAATAAAAGCCTCGACCGCGACCAGCATACGGCTTGTGGCTGATCTGTATCTACCCGCCTGCAGTAAACACACGGGGACACACACTCACACAGACCACAAACTATATATATATGTGTGTGTGTGTGTGTGTGTGTGAAGGTGAATACAAACTAGAGCATTTCAGTCGCCTCTCTGAAAAATGAACAGCCAATTCATTCATTTCCTTCACAAAAGCAAAGTTTCAGGTTCAACTTTAACAGCCTATTCAACGTGTTTTCACGTATAAAAGCTAAAAACATCCCATGAATGCAGTAGATTCAACACACACAAAGGAAATAGGAATAAGGCAATGATATTGACTTCAATAACACCGATGACATCCTGAATAAAAGTGACATAATCAAGTGAAATATATCAGGTTACAGGTGAGAAGAGGAGCATATTTTGGAGGTAGAATGGAAACTTTAACTGTCATACTTGACATTTTAACTTCAACTGGTAACTTCAAATAAACTCAACTAAAAAAAAGAAACTAATTTAAAGCTGTGAAAGAGTAGAAATGCACGAGCTACAAAACGTTTGTAATCCACGTAAAAGCCAAGATAAAAAGATGGTTTCACTTGAAAATATTACAGACTCAGCTAACTTCAGGAGCGTATGAGCAGCTAAAAGTGCACGAATGCAGCCGCGAGTCTGCTGCTGACGTGAACAACAACAGCAGAATATCTCCAGATTAATAAACTAAAGTTATAGGTTCTGTCCTTCAGCATCTGTCTCTGAGAGGAAACAGCAGGTTTGGTGATAAACATGAATCAGTTAGTAAAATGTTGATGAATTAAGTGTCACACACACACACGCACACACACACACACACACACACACACACACACACACACACACACACACACACACACACACACACACACACCAGGTCAGATTGTTGAACACCAGTTCAGCGGGGGGGCAGCAGTGAATCAGATTACCAAACACACTGATTGAGTGCAGCGGTTGCTGGTGGACCTGCAGCCGTCTCTCCTAAACAAAGTTATCTCTGCAGAAGTGCATGAAGAGGTCAGCGGCCACGTCGTCTCCTCTCACATCCCCTCGGACGCCGTACGACCCGGAGGATCCCAATAAAGAAGAAGCTCTCCGAGCATAAATCCCCATCGTGACGGCAACATGTCAGAGTAAAGAGCTTCTGCTGCGGCTTCACTGCAGTTATTTAAAAGAATATACACACATATCCTCCAAGGCCTTTTAGAACAATGAGACTCATGTGAAAAGTTCTTCTAAACTGTCAAAGACTCAAGGTGGTCTGTTGTAAATGTATTCCACTTATCTTTTGTTAATTATCACAAGTGTCATAACCATCAACAGACAACAACAGACTCACTAATGTTTGACACTTCTATCTTTATTCCCTTTGTTCTGTCGCTCTCTCTCCCTCCTCTGTTGATCACACATCCTACCACACCTGCCTCGCACCATCACTCTTCCCTCACTGTGTTTTTTGCTTCGTCCTTGAATTTCTAAATGCAGACAAAACTGTAAAAAATCTTTCTTCCAAAGAGCCGTAAAGTGAATCAACTCTGAGGGGAAATTTAAAAAAATGACATTTAGAGAATTTTTTTTTTATATAACTCTATTTGCAAGAGTAGGTGAACTTTACTTTACTGAGCTTATTTCATTTAGAAAAAGAAACTCTCAACTGAGACAATAAACGCAGCTGTTAGAAATAGAAAAGGTCTTTTATGAGGGAGAAACCGTTGTTACACTTTAACGCTTAAACGTTCACACTCTCATCACGAGCGTTTAAGAAGAAAGAAAAAGAACAAACACTGTAAACATTCATATTTCACCAAAATATTCTGGAGGTCCGAAAGGTTTCCATCAGAGCAACTTTGCTGGGTTTTGTATTTTGCATGCTGCCAATAAATTGTTTGTCGCTTCTATTTTCAAACTTCTTTGAAAAAACTAAATAAAATAGAAGCGACAGTAAACTATAAAATGCTGCTTGTTTTGTGCCTGAAAACCTTTTGTGATGCGAAGTTTTCAATCTGCACAAGTTCTAAAGATGAGTTCAGTTCACATTGGTAGTTGTTGAATAAACTGAAGTGGAAAACAGACTGAAGATCGGAGCGACTCCACAAAGAGACACACGGAGCAGCTGCGTTCCATCACTTGTGCTTTCCAAATGTGGGAACAAAAAAAGATTTCCATCCAGAACCAGTGACGGACTTAACCAGACAGGATTGACATGTTAGCCGTGATTACACTGCTCCTGGATCAGCTCCTCACCACCAGAACCAAACCACCACAACGTCCTCTGAAGTCCCCAGTTCCTCTTCCCTTCACCGAATGCTGGAGAACAACCTCAGAACTAATTTACTCTGCTTACAAACAGAACCCGTCGACTGATGAAGAGTCTGGAGGGTGATCGTGCTGAAGAAGTAAAGAACTGGCAAATAATAAAGTCTGAGACGAGTCTGAGACGAGAGGGTTCACTGCAGCGGGACGACTCTCAGTGCTACGAGTACTACACGTTAAATAACAAGTAGTACACTCCAAACATCTGCAGCGCTGGAAAGTAACGTAGCATATTATATTTAAGTACTAGACTTAAGTAAAGTACATCAAACATCTACTGAAGTTCATTTATTTTATACACATTTATACTTCAGAGAGAAATATTGTACTGTGTACTCTGTAGTATTTCACAGCTTTAGTTTAGTTATTTTTACAGGTTCAGATTTTAGATCAAATGATCAACAAAATAAAATATGATGCATCTTTGGAGGTTAAATTACCGATCAGCACATTAAGTAATATTAATATCAATATATTAGCCCGACTTCACCCAGCTGCAACATTAAAATGCTGCTTCAGCATTAAAGCATCAATAAAAAGAAGACAATCCTACACACATACATACACACATATATATACGTGTATATATATATACATGTGTGTATATATGTATGTATGTATATATATACGTGTATATATATACGTGTATATATATATATATATATATACACACACATATATATATACACACATATATATACATATATATATATACACACATGTATATATATATATATATACATGTGTGTATATGTATGTATACGTATATATACATATACACACATATACATACATATATATATACAAATATATACAAACATACATATATATATTATATACACATATATATATATATATACACACATATATATATAGATATACGAATAAAACATTCTGAAAGGGTCCATTCTACATCATGAGCACTTTTACTTCTGTTTTTGTTTTACTTCTATATTCTGATGATAATACTTCTGTACTTTTACTAAATGTGCCAGAACTTCTTCATGCACCTGATACTTCTGTACTGTGGTATTACTACTTTGAAAGGATCTGAGAACTTCTCCATCACTGCCCATCTGAGACACAGATCTGTTAGAGGGTTAGTGAGCCAGTGGCCGTTAATAATAATCTCACCGTCCAGCCCTGATTTAGGAGCAGCGTGGTTCTTTACTCTGAGCCTCTCGAGGGAGCCGACATCACAGGGCTGCTCAGGAACATTTTAGAGATTGACCTTTCACCTTTCGGGCACTAGTCTGCTGGGGCGACTTGTCCCAAACCATTATACAGATCACATGTAATTTCCCCTCAGACATCCAGACAGGCAAATTGTGTTCAACCGTGACTCGGGCTCTTACAGAGAGTCACATTGTCGGTCTGCGTGAACCCAAAAGCTCCTCAAAGTCACACAGGTACAAAAGTGAGACACACACACACACACACACACACACACACACACACACACACACACACACACACACACACACACACACACACACACACACACACTGTGAAAGCCAGTCTCCGGCTGACAACATCAGTGCAACCTGATCCGGCTTAATAAAGGCCCGTACCTGCATTTACTGCTCCGTTAAAACGCCCTCTTGTTGTCCTACCCGTTCACCACGCTGTAATTGCACCGAGGCTGCATATGGTCCTCATCTAGCGGCCGGCGCAACATAAAAGCCAACCGGCTGTGAGTGTACGACGCAGGGGAGAAGTGTGTGTGTGTGTGTGTGTGTGTGTGAGCATTTTAGGGCAAATTGGACTGAACATAACTCAGGGGATGGTTAGGAAAACGGCATGATGTCACCGTTATTACACTGTAAAGGCGGCTGATTTGGCTTTGAGGGATTTTCTGCACGCGACCGCCTCAAGACATGTGCGGCTGCTTCACAGATCCACCTCCACATCCAGAGCTTTGAACCTTTTCTTTTACTGAGAATCAAAGGGACAAACTAGTCACTTACTGTGTGTGTTTCATTACTTTTACAAGATTTTATTTACAGAGTAAAAGTAGAAGTGTGAAATTAAACATCAGCCAATGGTTTTTTTCGATACAACAAATCTCCATTATGGTTTGCAGGGAACCGGATTATGTTGAGTTTAGTTTAGTGTATTTATATCTATGAGCATGTACAAAAATACACAAATCTCAAAGAAGAGGAAGAAGATATGTTTTGTATCTGATTTATCTCCCAACACAACACAGAGCAAACGTCCACTATGATTGGACAAGGAAAGCTAGTGATGTCCATGCAGGCGTATGCACACACACACACACACACACACACACACACACACACACTTCTTGGGAATGACCATAAAACAGAATATAATGACGTATCACAGATAAGTTTCAGATGAGTCAGCGTGACTCAGTTCAGGGAGGGAAACACTGAGCTTCCACCAGGAGAATGCTGTTTGGGTCCAGTGTGATTAAAGTACTTCTGTTGCCTAAACACAACCAATTAGTTTTGTTTTAGTCTGTTTCGTTTAAAACTGAGCCCGCAATCTGTGAAAAAACACGTTTCCCTCTAAAAGTAATTGTGAATAGCATACCGGGCTGAACACTTGCACAAATAAGGCCGATGTGTTTCCTAAATGATGAACTTAAAATGACGACTTTGGCAAGAAAACTAAACAAACATCTGAATAACTGGATTCAAACTGACAGCACATTGGCTGGAAGGACAAGCGGCGCTTTTTTTCCTGCTCTGCACAGTCAGGTTTGTGAAAGTCAGACGGATTAGAGATCAGCTGGGGCTCAGCAAACCAAACACTCGTCCCTCGGACTCACACCACCGTACACGACTTCCCAAACAGCCCGCCCTCCTTTATTCTGTGCTTCCTCTCTTGATTTTCTTTCCTCCTCCTTCACCCGCCGTCGCTAACAACGACCACGACTCTCCCAACACACTCTGCTCCAAATTAAAATACCAAAGGGGGGCTTATTGAGCAATACTCTTCTAATGGTTTCATCCACCGATGGTTTTTTATCTCCGCACACACAAACACGCATGCGGCCTCTCGGCTCTCCTCTCTTCTTACGTAAGCTGGCAGAAAATCTCCTAAATCCCTCTCTTTTTGCCGTTGTTGTGTTGCGTCTCGGCTGGCGCTCCCTTCTCGAGGAGCATCTGAGACCGGGGGGCAATTAGAACCTGAGCGGGGCCTTTGGGCATCAGACCATTTAGCATAGAGGCTAATAAGGCCGGCTATCGAGAGAGAGAGGGAAGAAACACAGAGCTGCTGGCACTGCAGTGAGTGTTTGGTATTGACGGCGATTTGACGGCGCTGAATCATGTCAAAGAGCTTCAAGATGTTTCCATCCTCCCAGTGAGAGCTCAGTTTGTGAGGAGTTCTATCTCAAGGGGACTCGCAGCACTCACCTGCTCCTGTGATAACCGGCTGTAGAAATAAATACATAAGAAGGAAACTTGGACATTAATATAAAATCTATAAAGATAAAAATGTATAAGATGTAATGATATAAGAGCAAAACATGTGCATAATCAAAACAATGGTAACAAAAGCTTGAAATCTGACTTTTAAACTTTAAAGATTTACATTTTTACAACCAAAACATCTTCACTGAATGTTTAAGGAGAAAAATGATGAGTTCCCCTTTTTGTGACACTTTGACAGCTGCGTAAATACACAGATCTGTCAGATGAGCAGAGAGACAGTTAGAGGAGTGAGATCCAGACACAATGAGAGGAGAGGTCGTGAGGAGAGAGAGGCAGAGGGAGTGAAGGAGGGAACACGGAGGGAAGAAAAAGCACAAAAAGAGAGAAAGAAGGAGCAATGGAAGGTTGCTGCTAATTCTTCCATATCTAAGCCTCTTTGCAGAAACTCCCTTTGTCTTCCAAGTCCCAGTCATTAGAGCCTAATCCTATCAACCAGGGGCTAATCTGAGGGCAGAGGGTTCAGCCCCCCTCAGCTCCACAGGCCAACACACACTCACACACACAGGTACACACATACACACACACACACATGCATGTAAAAGACAACATTTACACATTCATGCACCTGCATGTGTGCACAGATGTTTGAACATACATGTGTACGCACTTGCTGTTGAAAAAATAACGAGAACTTTATCAAACTAATTTAATTTGAACTATTATGTATATAAATATATATATATATATATGTATATATATATATATATATACATACAATCAATAATTTACCTCCAAAAAGTACACTTCCAAACTTTTAAGGCTGTGTGATGATCTGCTTTATGCCTGGTGGATCAGAGACCTGTGTGTGTGTGTGTGTGTGTGTGTGTGTGTGTGTGTGTGTGTGTGTGTGTGTGATGGGAGGCATCAGTTTCCCACACATTCCTGCAGAGCCTCCCCCCCCCCCCTCTTGCCACCATCATTCTCCTCTTTATTTCAGCGCTGACTATGCCCAAGATTAGTTATTGATCAGCGAGGATATAAATTATTCTAAAGTGAAAGCCCAACAACACGGTCATTATAGATCGACTATCGATCGGCTCAGATACGTCATTCCATTTCCACCGGCCGGAGAAATGCTCAAATAATGAGATGAGGGTTGGGTTGTTGTGTTTACGACGTGGGTACACTCTGCTTGACCTCTCTGGAGAAGATGGATGGACGAGGGGAGCGCGGTGTTTTTCAAATGTGGAGGCATGTGGTGGAGTTTGGCCACAGTGAGCTGGTACAAACTGAGAGGATGCAGGACGTCACTCATGGGTTCCAAGAGAAGAATCACATATGAAGAGTTTGTCTCGCAAAATAAATGAAAGTAATGTGATCAATCTCGTCTTCGGTTGACAAACAGAAGTGTAACAGAATTACACAAAGAGAAGTGACCTCGTTACTTTATAAAGGTATCAGATGATGAATTTAAAATGTGCTCGTCCGTCTATTTGAATTATTGTTGCATTTAATCAAACTCTACCTGAGATTTAAAAGCAATGCTTTCACATTTGGTGGCAACCAATGATTATGATAATCATTCATGAAGCTGCAGATTATTTTTGACTAATCGATGAATCGCGTGGACACAATAGAAACAGTGACAATGTGCATCATTCACGTATCGACACCGGTTGAAATATCGAGCGAGAAATCACGAGAAGTGATTGTCGTCCTCGTCTCGTTCATCAATTCAATCAGCGGTGGAACACAAAGATATATGTGTGTGTATGAACCAGACAGTCGATGGTATAAACAATAACCTTGCTGCTGTATTTACGCCTAGATGACGTTATTTTGAGGGTTGATGGAGCTGCTGTGTTAGTTTAGCCGAGCACCGATCAATCCGAGCTCCATTCAGAAAACAAGCATTTTAAACGTTGTTTGCTTGTCGTCAACACAAAAAGCAAGTAACGCGGGGGAACCTTTGATGTCACCAACCTCAGCCCACACTGACCGACGGTACTAGATCTGACGTGTTCAGGTCGGACATTCTGTGGATCCGTCCGTCCACCCTGACCTCGTCACTTGAATCATATGTATTCTGTCACTTGAATGTAAAGATATTGGGTTTCGGGGCACTTGCTGAAGCGATCGGTGCTGTTTTGTTGTTTTCCGAGGGAGGACGGTCTCGTTACGTTATATTCGGCATCGCTGAGACGCTTCTTCCCTCCTTGATGCTTCAAGGTTCAATCACCGTCTTGTTTTGTTTGTTGATTTGTGTGCAGCTGTGAGCAGGCAGAGACGTTAATGTATTCATGTATTTTTATATATATATATCATTTTTATATATATCCATGGAGGTGTCAGAGAGTTTAGCAAAGTGTAAAATACTTAAAGCATCAGGGCAACACAATCCCTGCTGGTCACAGTATAAATCACCATATGTTCTTATTGGCCTAAGCCCTTGTTATGAGTAAATACATCCACAGACGAAGGAGGCTGGCAAGGTTCACAGGAGACTCATCCAGCAATGGCGGAGGGAAAGTCACTGTGTGTGCGGTGTGTGTGTGCGGTGTGTGTGTGCGGTGTGTGTGTGTGTGTGTGTGTGTGTGTGGACCACATAGCGCTTAGGGAGGCTAAGGAGAGGATAAGGAGATCAGCAGAGGGGGAATATCACGCCTCTTAAGCATGTATACACTTTCTAACTTTTACTTTTTCACCCAAAACCTAAATAAATCCCCGCTCATCTAAGCATGATAGACTCCCCCCCCCTCCAAATCAAAGAAGAAGAAAACCCTAATATATTTAAGGACGGTGTGTTATTTCCGATCAGCGATTGCTTGTTTAAAACATGTCCTGCTCACTGTGTTGGAAAAAGACTCGCGGCGTATTAACCAAAACCACAAGACATCAAGTCATTTTCCATCGCAGGCCCAACATTATTTATTGCTTTTCAGTTCCTTGTCTATTTAATGGATGAATTGGGTTAACGGACAGGGGGTGAGGGGGAGAGAAGAGGGGAGGGATGGTGGAGAGAGAGAGAGAGAGAGAGAGAAACAGTTTCATATTTCTGTAAGCCTCAAACTTTTGGCAAACAGAAGAAAAGAGAACTTGGCCCTAATTCCATCTCACGCTGGCGTTTGTGCATTCTAAGTTCTCGGGGGCTGCTCTGGCGGAGGGCCTGAGCCCGTAAATTGGATATTAGGGGGCGATATAAAGGAGCCTGTGTGTGCTCCCGTCCCGGGGAATTATTGCCTCCAATATCCCTGCGTATATGCGTCTGGGGCTTCCGAAAGCCCGGCCAGATAGATCCTCATCTCATAAGGGGGCCAAGACTATATCCATCGCTCCTTAACTTTTATGAAGCTCCCAAGCTCTACAATGGGATTTGCCAGGGTGTCTTTTCCCCTGATCCAAGCAGAGGGGGGGGGGGGGGGTGACAATGCAGATATAGCTGCATTCTTCGGGCTCCAAAGCTCCAACTTCCTTTTTGAATACAAGCATTCCAAATTGTAAAAGTGGCATTCTTCTTCTTTCTCTGTGAAGCGGCTCCGTGGCCAGATTTTCTCCCCCGGTTTAAGAAACGCTCTTTTCTTCCTGACTCTCACTCTCTTCTCTGCCAACATATTTCACTTCTTTTTTTGTAGAGTTGCTTCAATATCAGTGACAGACATTCGTCTGATTACAGCCTCATGTGATGGATCGGTAATCGGAGAGCACGCGAGTCTACGCATCGATCTGATATCACGATATCATCTATCAGCTCATTTACGTTAACGACAACACTCGCTATCATCCAGCACGATCGCTACTGCACATGTGCAAACTAGCACTACACACCTGTGGTTAAACCAATGTAGTTAGCGTTAGCTGTTAGCAGCCGGTGGGCAGCACGGTCCTGCTTGGCTAAATAACAACGCTAACAGCTAACGTTAACGGAGGCTGCATGGAGTCATATTATGATGCGTTCCAGCTCCATTCCGTAAACAATGAGTATAAGGCCAAGGTAAATAAATATATATTGTTATCATGATGTGTTCAAATGTAATCTTGTAAAATTTAGTTTTTGGCGTGAAACTTGAATAAATCCAGCTGTTTGAAGATGTTTTCACCAGCATTATAAAATAGTTCACCTTCCGAACACTAACTCTAAGCAGCTTTTATAACACATCTATAAAACTATGAATGCAAACATTTATTTTTAAATTAAAGCAAATATTTAAATAAATAAAAAAATCTTTTATTTCCTAATTATTTGAATTGTGTGTTTGTACGCGAATAACTACAAAACATGATGATAACAAATAAAAGGATAACATTTAGAAGGTTTGACGGTTTGCATTGACTTTTAACGTATAACGGATCGGAATCGGCCGATAGTTCAGGTATCTGTACTGGTATCGTTTATTCTGGCATCTTTCTCCGTTGTTTTCTCTCCCTCCCTCTCTCCCTCCCTCTCTCCCTCTCCCTCCCTCTCTCTTCCTCTCTCTTAAGTCTTGTTCTCTCCTACGAAGGGCTTCAGTGACTGCCCCTCTCTCTCTCTCTCTCACCATGTGCCCCCATGCTCCCCCCCCCCCCCCCCCCCCCCTTCCTCCCTTGGGTAATCCTAAAAAGGGGCAACACCATCAGAGGGTGTGAAATTAAATACATTACAGCACCGCGGATTAAAGTGTTTCATAGGCAGTTGCTCATCCACATCAAACTTTAGCTTTTTAAAGCCTAACATTTGATCTAGGTTAGAAACCGAGGCCAGAGGAGGAGGAGGAGGAAGAGGGGGGGGGGGGGGGGGGGTCGGGACACTTGTGGGCCCCAGAGAGCAGAGAGTCACTGGAGGAAGATGCTGGCTCAGAGCTTGTTCTGTTGCAGGAAAAAAGAAAAACACGTCGAAATGAAGGAGGTGGCAGTTAGAAGAGGAGCTGGACTAAGAATTTACAGCAGTTACTGGAAGTGCCAGCGAGCAGGAAAATAAAGCAGTTGTGTGTTCTGTATATATATATATATATATATATATATATATATATATATATATATATATATATATATATATATATATATATATATATATATATATATATGAGGATAGCGTAATCTAGGAATTAAAGTGCCAGCACACAGGGCTGTTCGACCAATGCACACGCCGGTAATCATTCCTCTCTCTCTCCCTAAAAGTAATAAATGTTAATGTGCCGTTTCCCAGTTAATGAGAATTACTCACATCATCCATCACATCATCACAATCTGGGCCACACATGGCTGCCGTCTCACAGCGGGCCGCGAGGTACAGGTCTGTAGTCCGAGTGGTGTCCTCGTACTTTTGACTGCATGGAAGCAAAGTCGCTGCCTAAGTGCCCTTGTGCAAGGCCCCACAATAGTGGAGCTGCTCGGTGGCCATTCGTAGAGGGTTGTGGTTGTAAAGTAATAGAGTAGCTCATATGTGTGAATGTGTGAAGACTACAAACACATCACATGTGGAGAAAGTGAGGTTTTATAAGGAGGACAGAGGAGGTGAGAGGAGGACGAGTGTGTCCGCTGTGTTTGGTCCTTTCTGCATACACACTCATGTATAAAGAAGAACTTGTGCTTATTATTGTAACCTCTGATGTGTCCGTTTGAGTTTTGTTTTCTTGTTTGTTTGTTTTCTCAAAAATACGCATTTATATATTATATATATATTTTAAATAAAATAAATGTAAATGACATTTCCAGCCTTACAGTTTGAATTTGTTGAGCATGTGACTATTGACACAAATCCTCATTTACATTCTGATTAGGTCCCGGCTATTCAGCGAATACACCAAATAGTAATTTGATTTATTTCATTGTTTAAGTTGTTGGTAAAAGTCTCTGGTTCACAAATGTGAGGTTTTGCAGATTGTCTCTGTTATAATCTCATTGTAAATTAAGTATCTTTAGTTTTGGGGATTGTTGGTTGCACGAAACAAGCAATTTAACAAACCAGAAGGTGTATAAATAGCATGACATCACCGCGTGTCATTATTTAGTATTTTAGGTTTTTTTATGCCACGTTGTTACCGTGAAACGGTCAAGGTTATCTTCAGGCAACAAAAACACTTCGTTAGGTTCAGGAAAAACATCATGGCTGGAAGTCAAATAAGTACATAAACTAAGTAAAATACGGAAACAACGTAACAGGAATACACGTCAGAGATGCCAGTAACGTAAAAACCACAACACTTTGGGACGCCGGTCTTTGAACAGATGTCTTCTGGTTGTAAGTCCTGTGTTTGTTGACCCATCCACCCAACGGCGTTCTTATTGCACATACAATAACCTCCAAATCGTCGTGTCGTACATTCGGCATTTGGTGAGAGCGACGGCGGGTGCTTCGAGAACCCCCGTGTGCTCCGGGTACCTGGCCAGATGGGCGACCGAGAAGCCGTCTCCGGCGATGAGGTCAGATGTGAAGGGAAGTCGGTCCAGCTGGGATCGGTCCTTATTCCTCTCCCATTCTAATGAGCCTCCCGGGACGCCGGCTCTCACTTAATCCACTCATCTATTTTGACTTCCTCTGCTTGAGAACAGTAACCTCAGAACTCCGGTAAAGGTCATGTTCTGTCAGCTCTGCTCAATGACATCTATTGATGGGGCTCCCACGTACAAAACCCAGAGTTTGGGTTACACGGCGTCAAAGAATCGGATGAGGAAAGAGATATTCCATGGAGACGAGACTTCAACATCAAAGGCGTCACAAAAAAAGTCTGTCATGATATAAGAATTAGAGGTAGCGATAAGCTGAGGAGGAACAAGTGGAGTGCTGGGATTATATTTCTATAACTTTTTCTATTTATCCTGGTTCGTCCAACTGAGTGCAGGAATCTTGTCCCGAGACACAGACGTAGCACAGAAACCAACGGCAGCTGTCTGTAAGACTTAACACAACAACTACTTAAAGATCCAACAGACACAACAGAAACATCTGTTGCTGTCTAGACAAAGCAACTCATGAAGGAAGCCTGAGAGCAGGACAAGGAACTCTGAGAATAAGAGTAACTACAGTGTTTTATTGTAGAAGGTGCTTCCAACCAGAAACAGTATAAAAGGCTTCATTCAAGTTGAAATAAAAGTTCATTTTGTGAGTAAATTTAAAAACTCTTTGACCAGTTGGTTCCACAAAAGTGGAACGACGGCAGATAACTGAGGTTAATTAAAGAGTCTTCTTAGCAGAGATCAGTGCTAACGATGTTCAGAGTGACTTCAGTGATAAAAACGCGGCCCTCATTGGTTTGAATGGGGGCCACAGTCCATCAGCGCGGTGGGGGTTCGGGGCTCCGGCAAAAACAACGCCGGGTCGTCCGGCGAGTGCCGCTTCGTCGGCCGATCGCACACACATGCAGGAGGAACATTCCTGGTGGATTACTTTGTAACATGAACGCTGTATTCTCACCGTCGCTGCCATGATCACTTTACAGAGTTGTAAAAATCCGGTCGGTGAGTACTGTGAACAGTTGCTCCGTGTTTTTGGCATCTGAGAAGTCTTTAAATGAGATAAGATATACCTTTAATGTCCCTGCAGGGACAGTTGTTGCAGTTTCACAGAAGATAAAATCATGAACAGCACATGCATGTAACAGTTTGCACACACACACACACACACACACACACACACACACACACACACACACACACACACACACACACACACACACACACACACACACACACACACACACACACACACAGCAATCTGTGATTCCAACTGTGCAGAAAGGTTACCATACCAGGCTGTTATCATATATCCAGTGTGCAAAATACTTTGATTGACACTTCAGACTCCCCGAAAGCCTCACTTGCTAAATTTCGGGGGGTCTCCAGAATCATAAGACAAATATTTGTCACTTGCCATCGTCACTAAAATGTCTTTTAAAAGCTTACGAATGCTCAGCTGTTTTCATTATTCAAAATGCAAAACATTTATCCACAAATATGAATATTGAGTGTGAGAGACAATTTTTATCCGTAATCGCCGCAGCCAGAGAGACGCAAAGCGAGACTGTCTTCAGGTCTGTTTGTGGACCTAAATCGACCCCCTTTGGACAAATTTGATCCAGTGTCTTTCCTGAAAACCTGGATTAAAGCAGGAAGACTGTCTCTCCTCTTCTTGGATACCAGGACCCCTGGTACCCCAGCACCATAGAAGTCTACATTAAACCAGTTGCATGTGAGGGCAAAGACTTTCAACATGGCTCCTCCACCTGAGCGCGTCGTCAATATGAACCCAGAGGTACTTTGTGAACTATGAACTGTGAAAGAATTTCCAGAGACGTATACGTCTACGTCACTCCTCCTCAGTCCAGATATGGTCACTTCCTGTTCACTGGTTGTGAAAAAACAACATGGCGACGGCCGTAATCCAAGATGGCTTCAAAACGTCCACAAACCAATGGGTGACGTCCACTTCTTCTATACGGTCTATGGTTCTCTGTGATGGCAAGTTTTCACTCCACCGTCAGCGTGACTCCAACCTACTGTACATACGCGACCTTTAAAGACAGTTAACCGTGTTACACCTTTACAAACACATCACATAAATCCACACTACACCCATATTCTTTCAGATATGTTCCTTTTTTTCTAGTCTTATGTATTTAGTAATTATTACAGCAAGCTTTGTGCCAACGATGGCGCCGACTTGATTGACAGATCTGTTTAACTGCAAATACTCCATCAATGTTCGAGTCATCTCCAGATTGTTGCGTCTTGTTGATTGTGCTTCAGGGAAGAGAATCATCTAAAGGTTTTTTTGAATTATTGATCGATTTCCCCTGTATCGGGTTTATAATGATGGAAAAATTAATCCTTCATGTGATCTCCAATCTCTCACCGGTTGGAGAAGGGGAGTAAACATGCCGTAAAAATGGAAGCAATCCGACAACATCTCCGACTTATCTGAGCATGAATGACCAAAATGACACACGCTCAGTTCCCCGATGAAGCTAACCCGACAAACGTCTCTACGTCTCCACCTCCTCGATGAAAGCCGGCTCGGCCTTTTGTGACTGAAACATCTCGGTTGATGCTCCCGTCATCCTACATCCGCTGTACGCTACAAGCTTTTCGCCAGCGACAAGTCAATCATCCTCAACCTTCCCGACGCGGTACACAAGCAGCGCTGAAAGAGACCGCCACGCGCTCACCAGCCGGCACGCCAGGACACTCGCTGACAATGACACCGAGGGGAAAAACAGATTAATAAAGAGAGAAAGGGTGAGTAAAATAAAGATAAACACAAACAGAAAAGGAGAGCAGGAGGGGGTTAGAGAGAGGGGGGGTTAAGAACGCTGGCTGGCTGTGTCTCTTTGGTGAAATCTAAATGAGATTGTATAATATGGGCCCTTCATAGGATTGATCCAGAACACCCCCCCCCCCCCCCCCCCCCCTCTCTCTTCACTGGGCTTTTCTTCCTGCTCAAATTGAGGGATTACTCCAGGAGGAAGTGCTTTGATTAGGCACAATAGGCATCTATCCTCTGTTGATTTGTGGGATTGAGGAGGCAAATCCCCGACAAAAAGCTGATACAGAGAGCGAGGGCCAATGGATGATGCCTGGCTGGGGGGGAGCTGTGTGTGTGTGTGTGGGGGGGGGGGGGGGGGGGGGGGGTTGGATAGTTTCATAGAGAAAAAAAAATTTGGCAAACGGTGAAAGAGGATGAATCAAGGTTGGGTCGGAGGTCACATGTGAGGGGAGGGAAGGCGAGGCAGTGAAAATAAATCAAATAGAGATGCAGATTCTCCAGCTTTAACCAGCGACGTTTTACAGTAGTTCTATGTAAATCAAGAAACAACGAAAAGGGGTCACGAGGAACTTCAAGGTACATCGACTGAATCCAAAAATCTGATTCTATGTTCCTGCTGGAGACAACTGCTCACTTGTGTCTCCTTCGATGACTTCTACAGATGTCAAAACCACCAGAGAGCACATTGAAAACCTCCAAAGAAGTCTTTTCATTGACAAAAAAAACTCAGATAAACACTTTTGAACTCATTTCCTCATCTTCTCTTCAACACAAGCAGCAAGTAAAACAAATGAAAAAGCGAATTGTTTCTTTTTTCCCAGAGTAAAGTCTGAGGGTGTGAACAGGTTTATGTTTCCCCGAGGGTCACGAGAGCCACTCGAGAGCTGCAGTTGTGTGTTTTTTGAGGTAAACAAGAGGATCTCTCGTCCTTCTATTGAAAGTCCTCTCTCTCTCTCTCTTTTCACCCCCCCTCCTCTGTTTACTGTTGCAAGAGACCACGGACGAGCCCCCTGTTATCCCAAATGAATCCCGAGCTCCTCTGAAACACCGCTGTTATCCAGATTCCATGGGGACCCGGAGCGACGAGGCACAGACGAACGTGGGCTGGGTGGGGAGTGTTGGGCGGGGGGGAGGTTTGTCGGATTTACACGTATATACGATTTCAGGGTTTAAAGCTAAGTGCCCCCGCCCCAAGGTCAGAGCCCAGGCAGAGAAGGCGCTCGAGCTGCCAGAGCGACGCCTTAAAAAGGTGCAGCCGAGGCCACACGCAGCACACATCGACAAAGTGGGCGCGCTATACCTGTTAGAGGCTAGAAGTGCAGCTACGGTGAGCTGAAGGGGGGCAAAACTTCAAAGGAGGGGGGGGGGGGGTTCTCATTTAAATTCTTCAGTCCGGTCTCTGGGATCTGGTTTAATGAGCTGAGAAGCAGGGGCAGACAGCTGACTCCTGGATGTGTGTGCGTACACACGTTGGGGTGAGTTTTCCCACCACTAAGTCCCTGTGTGCACGTATGCACTGCCAGACTACTGTGGCCATGCACTGACACACACACACACACACACTTTTCTCTTTCCTCTGAAGCCTCTCCAGCACTGGAGACTCTGCACACACACACGCACACACACACACACACACACACACACACACACACACACACACACACACACTGTAAAGGTCCAGGGGTTTGCCAAACTGCAGCAGACTGGGTTTCTACTCAGAAGCTGGTCAAAGCTGCTCTTCTAGCGGCTCCAGAGCTGTTTGGCAGCGACTGTTGGCAGCCTTGTATCTCCTTATTTTTCTATTCCTCCTCATGCCCGGGTCCGTACTCGAGCGTGTTTTTTTATTTGCTCAAACAAGTGGCATCTAAAATATGGAAGCACGAGGCTCAACAAACCCTGGCTGGTCTACGTTGACCCCTCCTGCGTACTCGGCCTCGGGAATCATCGCCTTGTCTCACCCCCGGGGGGGTTTGACACAGCACCGGCGCTCCCGTCATCCAGCGCCTTCTCTTCGCCGTCTTGTTCTGTGTGTTTTTTTTTTTTCCACAGACGTCACCAGACTACAGGAAATGATGCTGAAAGGCCTCTTTGCTCTCTGGCAGAGGAGGCAGACCTGGAAAAATAAGTAAGAGGCAGGAGGGAAGCCTTTGGTCCTGACGGATGAATCAAAACGTTAAATGCTGAAGATACTTACTGCCAATTTAAACATATGTTTCAATTCTGCAGACAATTGTTTACATTTGTTGTAATGAAAAGGCATCACGTGTTCATAATCCTGAATGAAACAGTGCAATAATCTGTGTGGATATGTTGGTGTGGAGCCTTGTTAGGGAGTGTGACAGAGAGGTCCAGCTTCTGGCAAACAGAGCCGAATATGACACTCGCGTTAATCTCCAACCCTGCAGGGGGAGCCGGCCCAGCACAGAGGGATCCTATTACATCTTTCATTGGGCCCCAGCGGGCCCCGTCCCAAACAGAGGGATTACTGGGAGGGGGGGGGGGGGGGCTCTCGCAGTCACTTAGCCAAGCACTGAGTGGCTCCAACCCCACAATCCACCTTCTGACATCATCAAACGGGGACACGGCGGAGGAATGCACGTCGGATGAAGATCATTATCTGTTAATGAACACTTTTATTAATCGGCAGATGACGATGTAGGTAGAAGGGGGGGGGGGGGGGGGGGGGGGGAGACACTTTATTTGAAGTATTTAGTTAAAACCGGAGCAGGGGAGGAACATAAATGAATGGAAGTAGAATGAGGGCGTGGATGCGTTTGTTGAGGGAGTGTGTGCAAAGAAGAAAGAAGGAAAAGAGTTAGCTGTTGGCGGTAACAGCTGCTCCGGCCTCAAGCTCCAGATCGAACGTGAGGCGGCGAGTGCCGAGACAGATAGCACAGATTTATTTTTTTAACCGACAGCTCTGTTGAGCACCTGTCTAGCAGACTTCTTCTTCCCTCTCTGGCTTCGTTCTCCTGGATTCCACCGTGATTACCCAGCAACATGGCACTCCGCCGTGACATCAGCCCGCAATTTACATCCAAATTAGAATCAGATGAATAAGGAATGGCTCTTTCTCTTTCTCTACCCCCCCCCACACTTCTTCCCCTCTTTACTCTCTGACCGTATTGTGGGCCAAGTTAGCCCAAATGAGACATGACTTTCACTGAAGACGGGCTGGACGTCTCTATAAAAACAGCTCTCTGAAGTGGGAGACGGCCTCAGTTTGAGGAGGAGTTTTTGGATGAAGAAAAAACTTCTATCTGACTCACATCAGAGTTCCTGTGAGACCAGTAAACTCCAGCACAATAACAATGCTGATTAAACACTTCATAACTGAAAATAAACTGCTAGAGAGAAAATAAGCATTTGAGCTTGAGGTCAGAGTTCCTCTGAGGTTTGATTTCTCCGTTTTTAAAGCAGGTTTCAGTGACTTATGGACAATTTCAACAATCCTAGCCCCCTCTTGTGGTAAAATATTCACAAGTGGTTAAAAAAAATCTGATTCTTTTTCCCCCTGTGAGTCTCCTTAAAGTATTACTGGCCATAGTGGAATAACTGTAATGATATCTGTAACCACAGAGCTGTAGTCGTCTGAGAAAGTATCAGCACTTCATTTTTACAGAGTAATGGGAGCTGCGTGACGGTCAGAAAGTCAGCAGTTAGTCTGTCAAGACGGATCTGCTAACACGTAAAATCCAAACATTCACCATCAGCTTGTGGCTACAGTGGAAAAGTGTAATGTGATTTTATAATTACTCAGGTGCAGGTTCAAACACATCACCCACCATCTTGGATGTTCCCAGGTTGATGTTGTGACAGCCCTGCAGCCAAACCTTACAAGCTGCTGACGACAACATACTTAACCCTCCTATGAGCTCGTGAGGGATACAACGTGATAACTTGTTAAAGGCTGATCCACAAACCAATATATTCTAACTGCAGCACATGTACCGACATGACCCATGATCTCAACTACTACTCCGTGGACCAGGACGTAAAGGCAGACCACCCTTTGTGGATGGTAAGAGTGATGCAAAGCATTTAAAGTTGCTGCTGCAGCTCGTCTTCGCTCAGACGTCAACACGTTGGCTCTCCTGGTCGTGGAGGAGTCAGAGGGGACGCACACACTGAGAGACTAACATACATACACATATATATATATATATATATTGTATGTATTGTATGTGCAATAAAACAAAAGGACTGAGAGATCAACATGCACAAAGTTCAAGCTCAGGTGCACGTGTGCACACAGAACACACAAACACTGAATACAGCCACACACACACACACACACACACAGTCCAAGCAAGCAATATTTTGTATTATTCATGAGGGAGAAAATATTCAAATAATTATGAGCTTCTACTTCTGCCAAACACCGTTTCTGAGAGACAGAGAGAGACAGAGACAGAGAGAGAGAGAGAGAGACTGAGAGACAGAGAGAGACAGAGAGAGAGAGACTGAGAGAGAGAGAGAGAGAGACTGAGAGAGAGAGAGAGAGAGAGACAGAGAGAGAGAGACAGAGAGAGAGAGACTGAGAGAGAGAGAGAGAGAGAGACAGAGAGAGAGACTGAGAGAGAGAGAGAGAGACAGAGAGAGAGAGAGACTGAGAGAGAGAGAGACTGAGAGAGAGAGAGAGAGAGAGAGAGACTGAGAGAGAGAGAGAGAGAGACTGAGAGAGAGAGAGACAGAATAGAAACCAATAGAATGAATTTCACAAACTGCCGTGATACTGGGCTGGAATGAAACATGGCATATGTGGAGAAGACCTTTGTTACTGTAACATATATTTAATAATAGAAAATATATCATGATATATTATGACATTTAAGATTGCAAATGTTAAGATCTTTGTTGTTAGAGAAGATAACAGGAGATATTTTAGAAGGAAAAGTGGTTGACAGCAGCTCACATGAACAACATTTCCTCCTCATGATTCCACTAAATAAAGTGCAGAACATCAGAACATCTCCTCCAGTACAGCCGCCGTGTCTCCGAGCGACCAGGTGTCACTCAACCTCCTCCTCCACCACCACACCAACTAAAACTAACTCGGCTCGGCGGACCCCGTCTTTGTTCTGCCCGTGTTAGCTGTCCGTCACTTTGATTGGCAGACAAGTGTCAGAGTGAGGGAATGTCGCGGGGAGCCGGGGAAGAGAGCAGAAAGCCACGGCGTCAATCTCAATATTTCATCTGGACCCCCTGAAGAAGGGCTCGGCGGCCTCATAGTTTAAACTCTAATCGTGTTAGGCCACAGGGGCATGTCATTTAGAGAGCCAGCCTCCGTCTCTCTGGCCCAAACAAATTATTAGAAGATTCCATTATTTCTCCATTATGCATATGTGTTTGCGTGTGGCTGGTAAAGGCCGGGGAGAAGGAGCATGGGTAAATAGGCTTGGTTTAGCCCATCATGGGCCAATATGTCTGGCCCTGGACACAGCTGGGGTCCTCGGGGGTCCTCAAATTGGTCATCATTAGAGCCATAATGCTGCTGTTTAGCTTCTGCTAATGCCTCGGTCCAGATCATCCGTGTGCAGAAAGGGACACTGCTTTCTCTTGGTGGGGGGGGGGGGGGGGGGGGGGGGTTCTGCCTCTCACTGTTGACACTTTCATTCACAGAGGACGAGCAGCTTGTGAGGACCTCAGTTAATTAAGGAGTTACCCTCCAACCTCTGCACTCTGCAAAACTCATTGACAAAGCTTCATTCAATTAGCTGCTCATCACTGAAGCTCCGCTTACAACAGCATAAGATCGAGACTGATTTATCTATTTACTTACTTATTTTCTTACTTATTTTTGTCCGGTGGGATGTTTGTGCTGAAATGCCTTGTAAAGACCTTTGGCCTTGTAATGTCTCTAAACAGATTCTGCAGTCATGTGTAGAATCTGGAGGGACGACGAGACATCATTTTGGAATCGGAGGAATTCAGGTTTTAGTTTTCTAGTGCGTGTAGTATTGACTAAGATCTTTGGCTGAATGCAGGTAAACGGTCTTTGTGTGGAAGCGAAAGAGGAGGAACGCATTAGCAGAAATGTAATCTGGGAACACACCTGCTACAGTCTGATGATGATCTAGATTTTTATTGGTTAAAAATGAGTTTGTAAACTGGCAACCTTTGGAACAATCCGATCGTAGACGTTGTTTCTCAACTCCGTCGTCAGACCGATAACCGACGGCTCTGAGATTGTGCACCTTGTGCTCAGATGGTTTCTATCTACTGTGTTTCCCAAGATTAAAAACTTTCATCTATTTTATCAAGCTGACATAGAAGCAAAGTCCTTTAAACTTAGCACGCCCTAAAAAATTCAAAATGTACTCCCGGTTCAAAAGAACACTTCTAGAAAAAGACTGGGACCTTTCAACCAGAGCAGGAAGTGAAACGCTGCTTCTCAGTCTGGTGTTAAAGTGTTAAAACATCTGCAATTCAATGACAACTGGGCATCAACTGGGCATCAACTGGGCATCAACTGGGCATCTCTATCTGCTGAAGAAGATTGTGTGATTCCACTCCAGCTCCACTGCTGCAAATATGTGGATTAACTTGGGTCAAAAAATGTTTTTAGAAAAGATATCTGGCTTCTAGATTTGTGATATTTAACAAAGCAGAACATGACATTTGGGCTGAAAGAATAATGTTTAAAGATATTTTATTGGTTCCACTGCTGCCTGACGTTTTATAGATGAAGATATTTTCCTTAAGAGCATTTTAACTTTTGTTTTTTTACATTACGATCAGGAGTTGCAGCTGATTCATGCAGGATTTAAATGACGGTTCTGTGATTCCCCGTGTTTAACTACAGACATGTCAGATATTAGTTCCATGTGATAATAATACTTGTTGAGGATTAAACACATGCTTGTCTATCGTACTCTCTAAATCTAACTATGACAAATAATCTCACAGGCAAAATGTAAAACACACACAAACACACGCAGCAACAACGCCGCCCTCAGCAGACGCCATCAGGCTCTTCCATTCATTATGAATGAGAGCGGAGGGACTTTTCCAGATCATGAAGGATATAAAGAGAATAGTCTTGCATTACACGAGGATCCATATTTCTGCCTTGGACAGCGCGTCAGGGTTATTCTCGGCGATGTCAGCTGGCTGTTTTTTTTTATTTTTAACGGCCTGCATAGTTATAATGTCATGGTTTTATATTTTACAGCCTCAAACGGATTTCCTGCAGTTGCAGGGCCCATAATCATGGTCAGTTCATAACTCACCAGGGATTATTGATGCACTTTGCACATCAGCATAGCAGATCCCATACGGTGCAGCAGATGCCATTAGCCGATGCACCTCACGGTATCGGGGGTAAATATGTTGTCAGTGTGGTCGGCTGCAAAAACAATCAAACCACTAAAGCAGTGTTGCTTTAACCGCTTTAACCGCTGCAGAGGGATAAAAGTTACTCGACGCTCAGTGAAAGTTTGTAATCGAGACAAACTGCTGGCAGATACATAGTTAGTGTACATGTGGTCAAACTAAATAACTAAAGTACTTCATAGGAAAAGGACCTTGAAGGTAATGGAAACATGCAGGGGAGTCCAGTACGTGTGCACCATCTGTACATAGTACCTGGGATTTTCAGTTCTTCTTCATGCCATATTAAAATATGTTATGCCGTCTTTATGACTTATGCATTTGCAATGTTGACACACATCCTGTATGACATCCTGTTTGGAGCTTTGGTCTAATATAACCTTTCTTTGAAGATAACTTTGTATCTGGCTGGAATTATCCAACCTGTGTTGATCGGTTATCGACCAGACGTGACTGATCCACAATAAATACAGTTTCCTCTAAAATGTTGTTTCTGTTTCAGCTGTCGGTTACATTCTTTAGTCAGGCAGACAGTTTTTAGAGCTTTAGCAAACCCTGGACGTACGTTCACTCACATAAAAAAGCTTTCTTGCAGTAACTACAGGATCCTGTTGACCCAGAGCAGCATCAGTCTGTCTGAGGCTAACTGTTGTATAGTCTAAGCTTCTGTAAGATGTTTTATTGAGTTTCCTTTCAGTGAAACGCTCTGAGTGACTTTGAGTTCCCTCTGGTAAACAGTTTATATGCCATGGGCTTTTATTGTGAAAGGTACGAGAGGAAGGAGGAGATCCGGTCTTCCTTTGTTAAGGTTGAAAGGAGTAAAGTTTGCGGTCGTGGTTCGGATGTTGTTGTACTCAAGAGAGTTTTAGTTTTGAACACGTCCGTTCTGATTGGTTGATGTCTTTAAGTCTTCTGTCTTTAATTTGCTTTCTTGTCTTTAGTTGTGAAGCACTTCATGACTTCTGCTCTTTGAAAGGTGTTATATGAATAAAGATATTATTATTATCCGTAGTGAGCGTAGGTCAGAAAAATCAACCGCGCTCCGAAAATAATTATGCTGCTTTTTCGCTGAGTCATATTTTTGTGTTCTGAGTTAAAGTACTTGTGACAAAAACAAAATATATTTCAATAAAACGAATCTAACAGAAACAAACGCCCCCGATGTGTTCAGGTCTTTACTGTGATAATATGTGACTCTATGATGGGTTCATTTAGCATGTTGCACTAAAGTATTATTTGTCAAAGTGCCTGAGCTTTTAAAATATGATAAAAAATATCACTTGACTAGTATAGATTGGGGGATGTTTAAGAATATAAGACGAAAAAAAGGCCCAATGGAAATATGTTTAACCCCATTGCCACAGCAGCACCGATATCACATGACGGAGACGAGGGTGAGACACACAAAGCGCTCCTCTCAACGTGGAGACAGTCAGAGGGGATCGTTTAGTGCTAATGGCTCCGCTACAACTGGACCCCTGTCTGTCCAACAACAGGCCCCGATGTGGCAAAATGTCACCTCTGAAAATTAGCCATCAAGCGGGGGGCAATCCCCCCCCGCGCACACACACACACACACACACACCCCTACACCCCCTAGCTAAATTGCTATATAAGTAGCGTGGCCGTAATAGGTAGCAATCTGGGGCTAATCTGATGAGATCATTTGGAAAACGTTGGACTGGGGGGTTCAGAGGATGGAGGGGGAGGGGAGCTGTGTGTGTGTGTGTGTGTGTGTGTGTGTGCGTGTGTGTGTGTGTGTGTGTGTGTGTGTGCATGAATGAACTGTGTAAAAAGTTGTCTGTGGCTTCACAATTCAGTATGTGTGTGTATACATGAAAGTGTAGCCGCATGTTTGTGTATTTATAGGTGTTCAACTGTGATACACTAGCATTAGTAGCCTTGTGTGTGTGTGCGTGTGTACGTGTGTGTGTGTGTGTGTGTGTACATGCGTAAGTGTACACACTTTATATTATATGTCTGTGCGTGTGTGAATGTCTTTGTTTATGCAGTTTGATCGTAATGAAGTATCATCTAAGCTTACGTTGAGACTGAGGACTCCCGTGGACACAGCTGGACGGTCATGTGATCACAGACGTACAGGAGAGAGTGTGTGTGTGTGTGTGTGTGTGTGTGTGTGTGTGTGTGTGTGTGGAGGGAGGGGACATGATGGCAGGGGTTGGTGTGTGTTGTGAGGGGGTGAATATTACTGTCGGCGGGCACCAGATGCCAGCTGGCAGGGGCACAAAGGGAATAGACGGGGAGTGGGTTGAACAATTACTGTTATTCATAGCTGAGCCAACAGTGAAGGTCTCTGCCATTAAGAGGCACAACGGGCCGGATTCATGCAGATACGCGTGGATTTAGAGGCACAGAAACGGCAGAAAATAGCTGTCGATCTTCAGCCGGTGGCAAACACGCAACACCTTATCTCACACACACATGTTAATATGTGTGTGTGCTGCAGCAACAAACACTGAATAAACAATGTCATCACCCGATAAAATAACACAACCCGTCTCATCAAGAGTGACACGTCATCGTTTAGTTGTGAACTCTAAACTGAAAAGAAAACTTGGACGACAGGTTTTTTTTCTTCTTTGTTTCAATAGTCGCTGTACAACCTAATTTTCTCATAACCCACTTTTTTTGCAGAGAACTACAGTAATTGTTATTAAGTTCAATCAGAATGGGGTCAGCACTGGAAGCCACTCGGCCCCCGTGTTTAGTAATTAACATTTCACAGTGAATATCTCATTACGGGAGACAAAAGGTTGCTAATAGGAGGCTCGGCTAGTGAGAACACGACGAAGCCCCTCCAGTTTTTAGTCTGGATGCAATCAGTTGTGGAACTCACATATTTCTGCTTAAGTTCCTTAATAATGTAACAGTTACTGTGCACACAACAGCGCACAAAGCACATTTGATTTTAAACTGTTATTTAGAGAATTTGGTGATGGATTATACGGGAATCTTCCTCCTGTGTTCGCCAGATGTCGTTCTATTGACGGTCCGTTTGTCCACTACCTTTTTATTTCAATGACTAAAACAAAACGATAACCAGACAGCGACAACATCATTACACACTGACTGCGACGATATGCAATAAGGTTGACGTGTATATTGACTAAAATGTAATTTAAAAAATAACAACTTTGCCCAAAATCTCTATTTTCGTCTCCTTCCACCTTCTCTTCCCCTCCCTTGTGCTACTATAACGCATAAAGTTTGTGGTTACGCGGGTCGGTTGATTAACGCATCTTTTTGCATGCTGGTGGGTGCGGATTGGCATCACTAATGAACACAGTCAGGAGGTCGTAAAGCTGCATTCCTACTCATTCAACCTGCTCTTTCATCAGGTAATGATGAGATAAAATCTTATGTGCAATAACTTTGAATAGAATGACAAGAACGATTGGTTTTGGATCAACTAGACTGACTGAAGTGTTCAATATAGTCTGGCTAAAAAAGGACATTTGACACATGACTAACTAAAGAAATAGTTCACAAAAGGAGGAAAACATTTTGACTTAAAGTTGACTAACCTGTGATGATTAAAAATGGACTAAAACGTTTTGAGTTGTCGTCGTCTGAAACTATGAAGGATAAAAATGACATAAATGTGACTAAAACCAATGAGCATTTTCATCTAAACAGTTGATTCAAGATTCAAGATGTTTGTTGTCACAGCGTGTGAAATGCTTTCGCTGGGAGGCTCCACCAAAGAGAGAAAATACATAGTAAATATAAAAAGACATATAACAATAAATATAACAATAAAAATATCCATCTAAGGAAAACAAATCAAGAGAGATGTAGAGTCATTTTCTCATAGACTTCAATACAATCAGAGGAGTCGCCCCCTGGTGGACACTAGAGAGAATGCAGCTTTAACACATGAAGCATCGGCTTCACTCGGCAGAACCGGAGGTTGCCACCTGCTTCTAACACACCTACCAAAGTTGAATCAACCAATCTGCTTGGTTGACCTGCAGGGCCTACGGTTACCTATATTTTCTCTATAGCTCATAATTCCAGCGCTTCACCATCTGCTGACGCAGCGCCTGCAGCTACCTCATAAAATACTGGCCACTTGGTTTAAGCTTGGATGTCATTTCAAAGTAGACCGCGCTTCAGGTTGGAGACACTTGACTGAAAGCAAAACAGCTGGATAAGGCAGCTTTCAATGCAAACCGTATCCACAAGTGATAATAAGAAGAAAAGAAATGAGAGAATGCCCTTTTGGCTCCTTTAAATATCGTTTGGAACACTGTAAAATACAGACATTCAGGCAGGGAAGAAAGATAAAATCAGATGTAAAGACATGGTGTGATCTAAACAGACCTCATATGCTTCTGATATGGTGAAACACAACATGCTCACATTTTATTCCCTACACCTAGAACAAAACAACGAGTGTCACGCTCACGGTTCTTTAGCCTTACCTCTCTTTCTCCTCCGTATGAACAGAGAGGGATTGTGTGTTTGGATGACTGCCTCTATTGGAAAAGCACCCTTCTCTGATCTGCCTGTTTTGACCTATGCTGGACCTCGGAGGCCTCATCTCCCTCGATAACAAGACAAAGAGGGTAAATGTGTTGATAGTGGCAGACGGTGCAGGAATTCTGGGCAAATGTGTCAAATTAGTTCTCACGTCTGGGGCCTCATTCCTCTCCACCTCGCCGTGATCTCTTGCTCCCTTCCCTCCGCTGCTCTTTACACCCCGGTCGGTCGATCCCCTCACTCCTCCCACATGCACCGCTCCATTCCTCCTGTGACTCTGTCCCTGGTTTCTCTCTCGCATCCTATACATCCACACATTGGGGGGAGAACCACGGGGGTTAAATCGGAAAAGAAATCCGGAAACAGGTACAAGCTCATCCGTTAATAGTACATCCCCGTGAGAACCACAAGAGCTACTTTTGGACTGCAGTCGATCTAAATCAGAACATTATTTTAAATGTGTTTGTTGATTTGTATTCAGTTTTCCATATATATATATATACACATATATATATTCACATGTATTTTCCGACCAACCAGCCGGACCAAACTGCCCCAGGGAGGAGAACCGAGATGGAAGCTAAGCTAACCTAGCTAGGACCTGAAGCTACTCCACTACCCAGCATGCTCCTGGCTGTCTGATGCCCTGTATCAGATAAATAAGATGGATGAAAGCAACGGGAGGTCGGTAACTGTTGAGCCCACATCTTCACAGAGACCTGGATCCATCGTGGTCCAGGATCAAGCTGCCCTTGACGGGCACACAGCAGGACAGGGATCAGGACTCCGGTGGGACTAGAGGAGGAGAACTCTGTGTTTACATCATGATGCTTGGTGCTCAAACACAGTCAAAGTTGATGGACCCAGCCGGGCCAAACGCCACTGAAAGTGAAGTCAAAAGGAGAAGAGCCAAGATGGAAGCTGAGCTAGCTCCACCCTCTCAATTTTTTCACATCTGGTTGCAAAAGAACAAGATGGCGACAACAACAAACCAAGATGGCGACGACCAAAAACCAAGATAGTGAAAACCAAAAACCAAGATAGTGAAAACCAAAAACCAAGATAGGGAAAACCAAAAACCAAGATGGCGACAACCACAAACCAAGATGGTGACTGACAAAAACAAAGATAGCGAAAACCCAAAACCAAGATATGGAAAACCCAAAACCAAGATACGGAAAACCAACAACCAAGATGGCGACAGCCAAAAACCAAGATAGTGAAAACCAAAAACTAAGATAGCAAAAACCAAAAACCACAATGGTGATGGCCCAAATCAAAGATGGTGACGGCCAAAAACCAAGATGGCGACGGCCAAAAACCAAGATGGTGACGGCCAAAAGCCCAGATGGCGGCAGAAAAAATGCTGAATTTAAGTCTTCCAAACCTTAGTGCACAAACCAATCGGTAACGTCATCTATAGTCCATGTAAACACAGGTTTCAAACTTTTAAGAAAACTCTGCTTTACAAGTGTTTAATGAAGAAGGAAATGAACTTAAACTGCGTTTTAGTGAGTAGTACAGACTGTAAACAGTAACTTTGTTTGCTTATAATCCTTAAGGCTATTGAAGGATTGTGGTTAAATCTATAAAAAAGACAAATTCTGTCTCAAATTAGCATTGATTTTTCCCTATTCAACAAAGATAACGATCTTTCCCTATCCTGGAGAAAGTTGCAAAACCACGACCATAAGTGAATTTGAATCATGCTTTTGTTGTAATAAGTTAAAACTAGAAGAAGAAAAAAAGAAATATGTTGACATTAAATGTTTTGGAGATTCATTCAGTGTGAACATTTGGAGTTTACAGTGAACAGTTTGCAGATTGGGTCAATATAAACTCCTCATGTTAATAAAGAACATAATCCAATTAGGTTTCCAATAAAACTAAATGAGTGTTGTATGGCAGCATTATTTTTAGGAGGCACATACTTTACTGATTGTGGCTCATTAACATTTAAACGTAAGCATACTTATTTTTAGTAATTTTTTTCTTCCGTTTTGCAGCATAACCAGTGAATCTACGGGGGGGAAAGTGCTTAAATAAAATGATACCAGATGCTCTCGGTGGTGTGGGTAGCCTCCAGTGTACGTGTCTGTATGTGTGCTATTGAAGGCAAAAAAACAGTCATGAGACAGTCATGAGAGTGACTGAGGGTAAACACAAGTGGGAATACGCAGAAGTGTGTTGGTGTGTATGACCCAAGGACATTCTCCCGTGTGCCCTCCCAAGTTCCTGAGTTTGCCTCCGATGCGTTCTCCTCTCCTTCTGCCCGTTATACAGCAGCCTTTATGTGATACCGCATGAAACCTCCTCAGTAATGCGCTCTGTGCTTCCAGCAGAAATAAAACCCCTGAGCAAGGTTATAGTGCTAACATGTACTGTATGCTTTATTTATGCATGAGCCACCCTTCTCCTTTCCGGGGGAATTCTGATTATTTTCCCGCGATAAAAGTTGCATGGCCTTACCCACTCCGAAGGGAGTAAATGATTTAACGCCGAGGCTTATGGTATGGTAAGTAAGCAACTAATGTTAATTCAGCCTTTTTTCTTCTTCTTTCTGATAGGGTATCAAGTGCAGGGCACTGCTGCATTTACCCTCCTGTCCTTCCTTTTAAGATATGGGGCAGAGAGCTCTGCCGTGTCACGCAACATGTCATCACGTGCAGCACATCTGAAGTATCAGGTTGTGAAGCAATGAAGGGGAGTTTTCTTGGACATAGTGACAATACAATACAAAGTGCACAAAGATCAACTGATTGCATTCGAACATGTTTATTTTTATTTTTATGCACATGTAAAACATTTTTACGCTCATGCATGTGTACATTTCAAATTGCATTTATTTGCCACCCTCAGAGTGTGCTAATGAGTTTATGAGCCGACCCAACCTCCTCTGATCAGGGATCGAGGCAAAGGAGGCCACATGTGCTACTTAAACACCCCCCCCCCCCCCCCCCCCCCTCCTGGCTGCATCAGAAAGCCTCAAAAATTAAAATAGTTTTATGTGTAAGTAAGATTCAGTGAACTCCATTATTTTCCCCACTATTTGCTTGAATAATTCAGGGAAGATGGCTGAATTATGGATAAAGTGTACAGTTTGAAGAAGGGGTTCATGTGCAGCCTGGAGCTATAGCCCGGCTTTAATGATGTCTGGAGACGGTGGACGGGCGGAGGGAGACGTCGTTAGCTTCACAGTCATTTTCTCCAGGATTAAAAAACAGCGCTCTCAAAGCAGCAGACTGGACCGGTGAACCGAAGGGGAACCGGAAGGGGAGTGAAAACGCAACATTTTGCAAAATCTTGGAGAATTTCCTGACTCATACTCTCATCAGGAGGTGTAGCAAACAGGCATGGGATACTTTTATTTTGAGTGCTTCTTGATTTATGTCATCATGTGATTGTTTACAAATAGTCTCATTACTGAGTATGTTTATGTGCTACCACAAGGACAATGTTTGACGAAATTGTGTAATAATTTAGTGTTTTAGATGTGTTATTATTGTTATTATTATTATTAGTATTAATACTTTTTGTAACTTTGAGCAACATTGCTCGCTCCACAAAGAATAGCCTTAAAAAAATCTAAAAACACTTCCAATTTTGAAAATAGATAAAATAAATATGCGTAAAAAACAAATAAAAGCACATTAAACAAAAACAGTTGAATACAGGAGCTTGTGTCAAAGCAAAAGTCCAGAAGTTTTGCTTCCTGTATGAACTAAACTTGCACACAGTTCTGTCAGAACATCACACATTTCACTCTCCGAGAGCTTTTTGCAGCTCACACCATTAGCAACACGTCCAGTATACGAACCGCAGGTTCACCACCGCCCTATTTAAAAGTCTGGAATCTTAAACTGGCACAGCGAGGATTTATACTATTAGCCGGTAGCAATGACATCCAAAAACACACACTTACCCGCTCACACACATAAACACCCTTCAACAGCCAGCGGGGAGTCTTCCTGTTCCCACTCGCTCCAACAGGGAAGCCCAAGCACCGAGTACTCTCCTAATTACCCACATTCCTCTAATTATCCAATCATAAAGCCATTAGCAGTCTCGCACCATATTAACATGGTCCCGCCTACATGCCAATTTGTGCAGTGCCAAGATGCAACTGCAAAGGGCTTTTTCCAGCATGTAACCAAGCACCGTATCACGTAGGGTAAGACTGTGCTTTTCTTGGCCCTTAACGAACAAATAATAGATTTCCAAACAGCATTTAACAGCAGCTGCAGGTTTTTTAAATTTCACAATAAAGCTGCTAGCAGTTTTGTTGAATGGTGAAACATATCCGTTTGCAGCTCGTGCAAATGAGCGTCGTTAACTCTCGCTTCCAACGTGTCCTCATGCTACGGTTCGTATGGTATCACGAGAAAAGTTACTCCTCGTTCTCCGGTGTTTTTCTACAAAAGTCCAGCAACACGTGTCAATTTACGCTCGTTACATTCATACTGTCTTTTCAAAATAAACTTCAGTCATCCCAGCAAATGACTCAGTTAGGTTTATGCAACAAAACTACTTAGTTAGGTTTAAGAAAAGATCGTCGTTTGGGTTCAAATAACTACGGAGGTGCCGTCACTGAAGTACAGAAGTTACGTGACAAATAAATCAACGCTGACTTCTCGTTTCACACGGGGAACAAACAGCGGTCTCCTGGGTATAAGATCGCTGTTTGTTGGCCCAATCCACTTCAACTCCCTCCCACCCGATGAGTGTGTCTTTATACTTCCTCGTTCATGATTACGTGGATAATATAGAAAATGATTTCCTGGCATATCTATGAATTACGGCGCATTATATCGTATGTATAGCTACAAATGCTTGATGAGAACAGCCTGAACACTTGAGTTAATGGCTCTCACGCACTCGCACTGTCTTTTACCCACAGACTGGATATAAGAAGTGGAAGTAGTCATGATGACGTCACCCATTAGTTTGTGTACTGATGTTTTGAAGACTCGAGTTCGACGATGTAGCCGTCGCCATCTTCAACTACAGCCATGTTGGGTTTTTTGCAAGATGCCAAATTTGGAATGTGGAGGAGTGACTTAAAGACGACGTATACGGATCAGGTAGCGGCTGCGACCTGTCAATCACTGTGTAGCCCCGCCCTTAAGCATACCCTGCTTTATGGTCTGTTTGACTCTAAATGGACCATAAGCTACTAAATGAACATCATGCTGTATTGAAGAAGACTTGAAACTAGAGATTGAGACCATAAACTCATGTTTACAATGTTTACTGAGGAAATAAATCAAGAGAGAAGTAGAGTCATTTTCTCATAGACTTCTATACAACCAGAGGAGTCGCCCCCTGGTGGACACTAGAGAGAATGCAGCTTTAACACACTTCCGCATCGGCTTCACTCGGCAGAACAGGAGGTTGCCGCCTGGTTTTACGCTGTACACGAGGATTTGCGGCACCTGGCGGCACTTTCTGTATTCATTCGTTGCCAGGATGCTTTTTCCGCTTGCAGATACTATTCTGTGACTCGTATCAGGTTCTTATGTGCACAGGTTTTAAGACTAATTATACATCGTAGCATCTGAACCAGTTTGATAAACAAAGAAACGGAAGAAAGGATTGTGAACTAGTTCATCTTTTGGGACTGTGAATTTAGTTCAAAATAAAAAATCGTGAACTAGTTAATTTCAATCTGTGTGAACTGAACTTTGAGGTAGCTCTTGTCAGTTTCTCTGCTGAGAAAACAAACACCCAACTGAAAACAGCTGCTGGTGGCAGAGGACGATAAAATAGTGTGTTTGTTTTTAACATATCAAAATGTTCCTTCCTTGTTAAAACCTGCCGACCCGGAGCAGAGCAGTCAGAGATGAGCGTGTGTTATGCTAGTAGCAGCTAACGTAGCATTGAGCCGCTAGCTTCAAGCAGGTCTGAGAAGTAGAATACAGAGGTCTGGTGAGCTCAAAAAAAGGATTTAAACTGTATATTCTTTATAGTTTGTCCCCATTGACAAAAAAAACCCGATGCAAAATAAAACCTAAGGAGAAGGTGAATGCTGGTAAATCCATTATTGATATGTGTTCGGTCCCGGCGGCGTGTTGTGTAACAGAGTATCCAGATTGTTCCCTCCTTTATTCATACCCATCAGAGGGACGGCAGGTTATCGGAGGGAATGGGGCGGACGAAGAAGACACAGAGCACAGATGTTCAGCACAGCTGCAGCGCAGAGGAGAGGCTCGGGTTAACGGCTAACACTAGGCGTGCGCAGACTGTGTGAGGGGGGGGGGGGGGGGTTACTACGGACGCTAGCTGTAGCTAGCTCATCCACCTGACTGATTTGGAGGTCAAAGGCAGAAGTCAAGTCTGTCAGAGTGAAGGAAACACAAGAGAGAAATATGGTACGAGTAAACGAACGGGATGTAGAGAAGCTAAAAGCATGAAGAATATCACTTAAAACAAGTTAAATGAGCTCCACTGAAGATGGTTTGGATGCAACAAACACAGAGCTGACAAATCAAAACTTAAAAGCAACTCATTTAAAAGAAGCAACTCGTCTGCAAATAGAAAAACATGTGTCGAGATAAGTCAGAGCAGCACATTACAGGATTACTGGCATTTATTTTGCCATTTTGGAGCCGTAAACATGCAAAGTTGTCCAGTGGAGCTATAAAAAAATGAATTATCTCATCATTAAAACATTTTTAAAAAATCATTAAAACCCCAAAACCTGCCTGCAGGATTGTAAAGCATGTTTTCTTTAAACAATCGCCAAAAACTACATAGTCTGTCAGAACCAGAAGCTGTAAAAACCTTCATTATCGTCAGATTTTCATCTTTCCGACGGTCCTTCTTTCATTGTCATTTAAAATCTCGCCCTTAATTAAACCGTTTGCTTTAACCAGATCCTTTAAAAAACATTAAATTCTGAGCTACTACAGCGCAACTATGAAGCCACGATTGAATCGCCTGAGACCAACAGTCATGTGACAAAAAAAATCCTTAAATCTTCGACTGAACTTCAGTCGGCTGAACGCAGCGCAATGAGCAAAAGAAACGCCCGAAACTGCTGTGGGCTGAGAGGGGCCGGAGTAATGTTTGTTGTACATTTATCAATACTTTTATTTCCTTGATATAACGTATACTTGGTTTTCTGTCTGTGTCTGGATCAGTACAGCTTATGGTCGCGGCTGACGGGTCCTTAACGCTTTAATAGACTCCAGCAGACGCTCTGGCAGAAAGTCGTGCCAAGGCCGGGGAATGACACCGAGCCGTCAACGTTGGCTACGACACAAACAACCCACAGAAAAAAGACAAAAACTGAATCACCACACAAAATGTGGAGACAAATCCATTCATTCTGCCTTCCTACAACTCCAAACACTGGCTCCACAGAGACATTGTCTTCGTTTGATGACTCTGCTTCTCTGTTTGCCTGAGAAGACATCCTCATTATCGGACCGCACAAGCAAGGTGACGGCGAATAATGGCGCTTTGTCAAAAGTGATGCGTGCCCAAGGTATGGACTGACAATGGAGGATCTCAGTGTCTGCACACAATCAAACCTCTGCCTCCCATCGCCACAAAACCAATAAACGCTGCCTTTGTTTTAGCTCGACACCATTGTTTCGTGTTCATAAAGATTTCTCCTCTTTGGCACAGATGCTTTTTTGTTTCATTTCCAGCCGAGCTGCGTAGTTTTCAGCAACAATGATGCTCTCTCATTTTTGATTTTTCATCCTTTCCTCTTGCAGTCGCTCTGATTCCACACGTATCCCCTCAAAGTGGAAAGCAACATGAGTGTAAAGTGCTGCAACTAAACCTACAACACTTATTCTACTTCATCACAACTAATAAATGATCTCATTAAAGGAATAGTCCGTTTTTCATTGAAGATGAACGTGTTTGTGAAGTAGTGAGCATTACGACTGGCTCAATGAGACTTGGATTATTCTGCACCTGTTGTGTGAGACTTTGTAAACAGATGTTTTGCAGATGTTTTTTGAGTCAAAGTTTTCAAAAGAATTCAAGGCAACACCGGATGAGCAGCCGATATTCAAATGTTAATGTTCAACTCGGATATGTTTGCCTTTCACTTCCCTTTGTTCTGCTCTGGCATCAGTGAGAAGTCAGAGCAGAACATTTTTTTCCCATTTGAACTGCAAACATGCAAGGTTGCAAACCTGCCAAAATAAAACTGAAGTATCTCCATCAATACAACATTTTAAGACGGGAGCCAATTCTTTCCTACATTGATGAAAACTTATTTTCCTCCATTCTCCCAGAAATCTCACTCCCAGGGTGAGTAATTGATATACAAAAAGGCATGTTAAGTGTGAAGTATTCCTTTCAGGTGTGAAAAACTCCCCCTCTGAGTCTCAAAGGCTCTGCTGAGCAGCTGCAGACATTAAGTCCGGTCGCATCGAGTGTCTTCTGTTGCAAGTGGCTGTGAAGCAACAGAATCAACACAGGAATTCAAAGATTGCGTCCTTTCAAACAGATGTTAGTCTTTGTTGACACTGTGACACTTTAGCCTGCTAATAAATGGGTAATCATATCTAAAGAAATAATCTTTTGATATAAAAGGCTCTGAAAGAGATACAGAAGATACCAGACTCTTCAAACGGACCTCCAAACCACGTTTCGTTTCAGCACCAACGCACAGAATTGGGAGAAATGGGAGAGACACACCCGTGGAGAAAAAAAAAGTCCTACGCGACAGATGCAAAGACAATCTAAAGATAGATTAAAAGTAAAACGCTTCCACATGTTTAAGTAGCCAGTAAAATACTGGCTGTGAGCAAAGCTGAAGCAGAGACCCACTGAACTGCTGTGCAGCGCCCCCTGTTGACCGAATATCTCTCCCACACTTTATTTATTTATGTTCTATCTTCAGAATCAGAGACGGGTCGGAGAGTCAGTGTCAGGATCTCTGGTGGAGTGAAGTTGAACAGTCCATAATAGCATTGTGTTCTAACCTCAGGATGAGTTTGTTCTTTTATTAGATTAGATCACATACGACAGGATGCAACAAAGAAAAGATGCAAACTAGATTACATCTGTCCGTGCACTACAAACACAAACACAAACCAAACCGCTTTAAATGACCTCAGCTGAGCCACCGCCACTCCTCATCCCTCCCTGCCTGCACCTCCTCCTCCCCCCTTGTCCCTCCCTCTCTCTCCTCTTTTTGGAGCGGCGTGCCCCCCCGTCATCTTCAGGTCATAATGTAACATGACACCAGCGGTTGCAACAAGGCCGGCCAGCCAACCCGAGCGTTTAAGACCAATGAATATCATTTGCTCCCGGTAGGTTCCCTGGCGCTTTCAGACGCTACCACCGCCAGACTGAATCAGCGTTCGCGCCTGTCATGTCTCTGACGTGACAGAACACACACACACACACACACACACACACACACTGTAAAGGCACACATGCATCAACACACACACACAGGATATTGTCAGCCACTGGAGACCACTTTGTTGTTTCTGATGCTTCTGTCATCCTCAATACACTTCACGCTGCTCGTACAAATCCACAGATTTCTCACATCTCACACTCAAAAAAAAAAAGCTTTCAAGGGTTATCCCCATGCAAACCACATTAGGACCCTTTACAGGTGAAAGCAGCCTTGGTGAGATCCCCTCCCTCATTAGGGGGATTAAAGATGCCCTTCTCCTCCACGGTAACCCCCTCGCCTCTACACCTCAGCTCTGGTTTCCTGGCTTAGACCGCTGTTTAAATTCCCTCCTGCGCTCTGAAAATGTCCTCCCTGGGGATCCCCGGGGCTTTGATCACCCGTCCACCTCCACATACACACACACACACACACACACACACACTCCTAACCCCCCCACACCGCCCCACCACTGAGGGCTGGAGGGGGTCAGGGGTAATGCTGCCGGAGATAAGAGAGAGGAGGCAAATGAATGAAAGGGGAGGAAGGTCTTGTAGAGGGTTGGGTAAAGGGGGTGGATAAGTGTGGGGGGGGCTAATGAACCCCACTAATAACCCCTCCGCACACACATTTAAGTAGCCTAATTACCTGACAGATCTGGTGGAATGACAGCACCTGCATTGAGGGGGTCAAAGCACGCGGTTTCAGGACGCGCTAACAACCTTGTTAAGAAATACCTCATGTTAATGAGAGCTAATCATGTCGGGTGTTTAGCTTCGTGCTAACGGGGCAGCATGTGATCTTAAAAGCAAAGGCATGGACCGGGCGGTGTCTTTTCATCTTGAAGGAGCTGCGCTGAGGCCCCGGACGGCCCCGGCTGCACAAAGCCGGGTCGTGCGTATCAATCTTACATGAATGTACATCGCATGCATCTGTACGGCAATTATAATCAGTATTTGACATGCTAGAAGTACTGTAGAAGGCTCATTTGCATTGGCGAAGGAGAAACGTCGGTACATGAGGACAGACCTGATTTTTTTAAGAACCCACAGGAAAAACTCTGAGCTCTAATAATTCAAAGGTTTGAGCGACTCAAGTCTCATTTCCCTGGAAAGTATACGTGATTTAGTCCAGGCCTGTTTGGATTTCCCTCAATCCTGGTTTGAGTTTCTTACCTAAACTGATCCTTCTCTATCATAAAGTACAGTAAATGTACTGTACGTACGCGTGGAAATCTACTCCCAGACATCCAGGATATCAAAGCAGATCAGAGATAGAGCAGCTCCCAAACCGCTATCTCATCAAATTAACGTTTAATGTGATAAAGAATGATGCTCCGATTAAAATGGGAGTGTGTGACAAGAGCAAAGAAGAAAATCAAAAAAAAGAAACTGCCCGAGGCCCAAAGCCGTGACCAAATACAAAGTTTTCAGAGGAGGCGATGGAGTAAATTGGGGGTAAATTGGGCGGAAAAAGGAGACAAGGAGCGAGTGTCATTTAGTAAAAGAGGACTGCAGCCAGAGTATTTCTGTTTTGAAAATGTCAGGTGAGCCGATTTGGACTGAAAGATGTCGGAACTGCTGATGCACTTTGTGCTCTTCAGTCTCACCTTATCAAACATCTATTCTTCATTACAATACAGTCACATGAATAATGACTCAGCAAAATAATCTGTAATAACTAGTGACGTTGCGCTGATGAGAGAGATTATCTTAAAGCTACATCTGAAGAAATGCTCTATTTCTAAAACACATTTTACAATTTGATGCTGGGAATTTCAGCCAATAAGCATAAATGTATATCTATAAAAATATAGATATATTTGGAAATATGGTTTCTGGTGGCAAGTTAAATGAGAAGTATTTTCAGCTATTTTCTGTTGTTTTTTATCAAAATGTTTGCTTTCTTGACCTGCACTCATCTACTATGTTGAAACATCTTAGTCACTACATTTCTTTGGTTTTATAGTATCAAAAGTAAAAAAGTTGTCTGTGGACTAAAAGGCTTGTATAAGTTAGAGATATTAAAGATGTGTTACTCCTAGTTGATAAACAAGATCTGGAAGTCTGTGATAAGTGATGTTAGCCGTGTCCATTAATGTATATTTATTTAATTGATTTTGTGGGAGACGGCAACCTCCGGTTCTGCAGAGTGAAGCCGATGCTTCATGTGTTAAAGCTGCATTCTCTCTAGTGTCCACCAGGGGGCGACTCCTCTGGTTGTATAGAAGTCTATGAGAAAATGACTCTACTTCTCTCTTGATTTATTACCTCAGTAAACATTGTAAACATGAGTTTATGGTCTCAATCTCTAGTTTCAAGTCTTCTTCAATACAGCATGATGTTCATTTAGTACATTATGGTCCATTTAGAGTCAAACAGACCATAAAGCAGGGGATGCTTTAGGGCGGGGCTACACGGTGATTGACAGGTCTCTACCAGAGACGTATACTGCATCTCTACGTCACTCCTGATGGCGACGGTGAAATGGCCGAACTCAAGGATTCATAACATCAGTCCACAAACCGATGAGTGCGTCCACTTCTTAGATACAGACCATGAGGATATCTGCTAATCACAACGCATTCATTTTCGTAGGTTTAGCTTGGACCGCTGTACGAGAACAGCCTGCTTGCTTTAAGGTATAAACTCTCTACACACAGACATGTTCCCTCTGAGTTTGGGAAAGAAGTGATGCACAAAAGAACGAGACGGAGAAAGTTAAACCAAACTGATGTCACACTGTACACAAACACCACGCGGCTACATTTTAATTGTCCAGAGTGAAATCCATCACAACTATGCAGCTTTTTTATTTAAATTTTTAATATTGAGAGGACTTTTTCTGTGAACGGGCACCTGCACTTAGCCCGGCTAAGTATCACCGCGCTGCCTTTTGATGCTGAGTGCTCGTTAAGGTCCTCGAGGTCAATTCATTTTTTAAATGCGAAACCATCTCGCATTCAAACACAGAAATTATACCCACAACACATCACAACATCGGAGACGGATGAGCCGGCTCGACGCTGCTCATCCCTCCAGCTTTTGACGACGATGAATCTCTAAACAGCTCTAAACAAACTCATCTCAAAGCCCTGATGAATAAGTGAAGGGATAAAAGCTACATCGATACCATTCTAACGCATTAACGTGCCAAATAAATAAATAAGTGTGTGTGTGTGGGGGGGGTTGCACATTCTTTTGTACATTGAATCTATCTTATCGGAGCGTGTAAAAATAGCTTGACAGAGGCTAATTGTGCTCGGTGCTGAATAATGGATCACAGCGGAGAGGGTCTTCCTGGAACTGGAGTGGGCTCGACGGTTCCCCGCTGAAGCTTTCGGGTTCCTCTCCTCTGCTTTTGCCTTCAGGTAAAAAACCTGTCACAAAAACCCTCCCCCATCACCACCACCACCTCTCCCCCTTCCTCACCCACCACAACCCTCTTCTCTTCCTCATCTCTCCGGTTCACCTTCATCCTCCTCCATCGGTGCCCAAGAGTTTTTAAACGGGAAGTTTTCTTATATTAAAGGAGCAGTTATGACAATTATGATCCATGTTTTGAGTCTCTTCAGGTTGGTTTGATTTGTAAATCAACAAGTATTGAACAATACTTTAGTTACTATTACTATAACTTAAAGTTTTTCTTCACCAAATTGTATAAAACAATGAATTTCATGAGGATCAAAAATCCAATAAGGGGCTTAAACTCTTAACTTAAATTTTCATTGAGACAAAAGGTGTCCCTCACAGGCCTCTGTAGCTTTTTGGTTACAACCTCGTCTTTTTAACAACCAAATATTTAGAGTAAAGCAGCATCATCGCACACCAGCAGCGATACAATATAAGCCAGCTGTTATGGTGAGTAACTAAGTACACAAAGGTACAAAGGAGTGTTTGTGTGCCAACATCAAATACATATTAACGCATATTAACGATCATAAAACTCACAGATCGGATCGGCACAAAAGAAAAAAGGGAGCAAATATAACTTTTAGAGATCCATCATCATGCTGATACTAATTACTGATTATTGATGATCCATATCAGCAGATACTGATTCATTTGTTGTTTGTTTATAGCAGCTGGTCTACAAGAATCCAGACTATTCAGAGCGGTTGAAAATAATTTCAACTGTCAGTAAACCATTAAAAATTCTAAATGTTATACTTTTACTTTGTTATAGTAAAATTCAGCACAGCTTCTCCAGTCATTCTTTTTTCATTCTTTTTTTGTTTGTTTGTTTGTTCTGTTTGTCTCTGCCTTGTAAAGCGTCTTTGGGTATCTTGAAAAGCGCTATAGAAAATTGATATATTATTATTATTATTATTATTAATACATAGTGGGGTTTTTTCTTCATAAAAACAATTCAAATGATTAGGAAATAAAAGATTGTATTTTAATGGATTAAAACAAATCTTGTCATTATTTGTTATGATGTATAATAATATTCTTAGAGCTCGTGTTAGGAAGTTAAACAGCTCATAATTCATCTCTAATATCTATTTTGTATTAACGTGAAAACATCTCCTTCAAACTACTGGATTTATTCAAGTTTATCACCAAAACTACATTTTACAGATGACATGTGAACACATCATGACAACGTTATAATGTACCTTCAGCCAGTACTCATGTTCACTGAGCAGAGCCTGAAGGCATCATAATGTCACTGAAGTGAACCTCCGTTGGTTAGCCGTTAGCGGTGCTGCCAGTGTTGCCAACTTGGCGACTTTCTCGCTAAATCTGGCGACTTTCCAAACCCTCATGGCGACTTTTTTTGTCAAAAGCTACTAGCGACAAATTTAGCTACTTTTTCTGGCGTTTTGACTCTGACGTGAAAGCCCCTCGCGCAGCAGTCCCAGCTGCAGAAAGAGGAGACCCACACTCTCAATGTCCAGACTGCAAATTAATCACACATGCGCAAAGCCGCCGCTGTTCCCGCCTCTCTCCTATAGCGCTCATTACAATTATGCAAATTAGGCGATGACGTCATTTAGCGACTTCCAGCGACTTTTAGAACAGCCAATAGCTACTTTCCTGACTGAGGAGTTGGCAACACTGGGTGCTGCTAATGTTACTAGCTCTCCTCCTGTTGGTTAGCCGTTAGCGGTGCTGCTAACGCTACTAGCTCTCCTCCTGTTGGTTAGCCGTTTGCGGTGCTGCTAACGCTACTAGCTCTCCTCCTGTTGGTTAGCCGTTAGCGGTGCTGCTAACGCTACGAGCTCTCCTCTGATTGGTTGTTTACATTGTTACATGATCAGAGATCAGAGACTAGAAACACATGAATGATGTCCTGATCTCATGTTTTACTGAATATCGACGGATAACTATCGTCAGTAAACTTTATTTCACATCGTGATGGTTAACGTTAAACTGTGTAATTAATCCGCGAGGAGGCGATCTGTACGGATCCTTATTGGTCCCTTACGCCACAACCAAAATCCTTAAAAAGTGAAGGCCATTTGCTTCATACACACCATCAAAGCTACTCTTTTGTGGCACGCGGGTCATATAGCTCCGCTTGAAGTCAGATTCTCATGTTTAAGACAACGGAACAACAATTAAATCCAAAAGTTGTAGTTTCCCCCTAAAACCCTGACAGCAAGAGACAGAACAAACTAATCCTCTTACTCTGCACAAGTGAGAACAAGGCTTTGTTGGTAAATACCCGTATCAAGTTGTGTTACTTCACGTCTAATATGGCATCAAAGTTTGTCGTCCATGTGACCGAGTTGAAAGCGTGAGGTTTGCATAAACGTCTTAGCGGCCGCGGCCTCATCAGGGGAACGTGTGCAGCTGATGGAAGACTGCTTACACTTATTCCCCTTCACAACTAAAGGCTTGTTAAAATCTGCCCCCCCCCCTTCTATCTGTCGTTTGAGATATGTGTGTGCAGCTAATGAATCGCGCTCTGGGGGAAGTTACAACGAGTCTCTGCTGTTTTTACTTGAGCTTGAGACTGACGTGGTTCTGTCTGGGTTGAGAAAACTTTCACGTCCTTAAAGAGCTTTTTAGAAACCATCCAAAACACGCTGCGATGAAGAGTTGTCCGCCTGAAATTACTATTGTTTTTGGAAAGACATTTCACAGATAACGTGCCGTTCATCCAAAAACACAGATTACTGATTTGTGTCTTGTGATAAACTGCAGATAACAGCGGTGATAATCGCTCTGACAGACGTAACATCGCTCACACAGATAACTCGGACTCAGATTTTACACTCTTTTGCAGCATGAATCAAGATAAACATCTCAGATAAGACTTCTCATTTAAATAGTCCATATCAGTGTCTCTTAACTTAACTAAATAAATATTATAAAAGACCGTTTAGACAAAAAAGGGCATAAAGTGAGTGTCCACTACTTCACGTATTCGTATTTATGCAGCACCTCCAATCACAACCCAAATCCAGCTGTTTTTTATTATTCAATTTAAAATGTGTTTATTTAAATATCTATTTCACGCTAAAATCTTCTATATTTATGGACCAAATAAATTAAATTTCAACGCACTGGGAAAACATTGTTGATTTGAGTGTGATGCAATAAACAATCATGGTGGAACATCGTCAGCCATGTTGGCTCTTAGCCCAGCGTGCTTATCGGTTAAATAAAATGTATTATTATATATTTTTAAAATAAAATAACAGATAATAATCTGCAGCCTGCAGACTTTGTTCAGCTCGGCTCTGTTCATTACTCGAGCTGCTCGAGTCCAGCCGGAGCTGGTCAGTCCTCCATTTGTGTGTCCATACGGCCCTGATGGGAGAGGAGACCATTCTTATCAATATTTCATATAATCATATAACGTTGCGTTTGGTTCAATCTGCCTTTTATGGCCTCGTGCTATCTTAAGCTGAAGCCGTCAGTACTTAGGGCCGCAGAGGAAATCAATGGGCAGGATAACATCAGCGGCCTGCTGGTTACTGTAAGTTCAGCATGACTATGTTAACGTTTCCTGTAATGTTGACATCACGATGTTGTTATGACCCACTGAGGGAGAGGTTTAGATACAGCAATATGTCTCTAATGGCCCCCGCGAGGGTAAAGAGCCTCTTAATGTTTGACAAAAGAAAAAGTTCTGCCTGTCTTGTATTTTATGTTTACGTCAAGTCATCTGCAGCTTTATTTGTCTTCATATAATTGTACAAAACATATATATTTCACTACTTTCTTTATGTGAGTAAGTTATGCGTGCATAGTGAAATATCTTAAACATTTTAAAAGAAGAACTGCTTCTTCCCCCACACATGAGCTGTTTGTGCTGCCATCAATGCCTCCTAATGCTACCTGACACTTCCCAACTGTTTCAATATTCCACTATTATGATCAACGGCTCGTAATGCAGGCTGCATGAATAATTTCAGCGCATTTGGTGGAGGGATGATTATTTCGAAACAAGTCCTGTTCTGAGGCTTGCAGGGGGGTGCGGGGGGGAGCCGGCGGATCCAAAAACACCATTAGCCAGGTGGTATCCCATGAATTAAAAATAACCGAACACGGTTTTCCAGTCAGGCTGCTTCACCGCCCCCCCACAGACACAGTGTGTCGTGACAGAAGGCCGCTTTCCCTCCAACCTGAAGAAGAAATCTGCTGTTTTGAAAAAGAAAGAGGAAAAAAGTGATCTGGACACGGATACGTGACCCACATCCCCTCTCACTCGCCTCACCCATCCCTCCCCCGCCGCCGCCACCGCCATGGTACGACTGTCATCTGAGGATGTTTTCACAATGTTTTACCATCCAATTTTTTTTTTGGGAGGGAGTGTACTTCAGGGACGTGTGAATTAGATGGCAAATGGGGGAGAAATGTGGCAGAGACACCTCGGATGGAGCTGTGTTAGCGAGCTGTCACGAAGCCCGAGACGGAGCCCGGTACCCACCTGCCCACCGCCGAGAACCGCTCCATAAAAGGTTGAATTAACATCGAGGTTTAGCCCTCGACTCAATTCACATCAGCTCGTTCCTGCTGCCAAGGACTCCAGGACTCATTCTAATAAAACATCTCCATTTAAAGCCCCTGTGGCTGGATTCCTCTCTGATTTCATGTTGTAAAGGTGGCCCTACATCCCAATGAGCAGCGCGTCGAGGAAGCAAGGAAGAAGAAAGGGAAGTAAGTGCAAGGAAGACAGCGAAAGGAAAGGAAGTGAAGAAAACAGATGGTAGAAAAGAAAAAGGGGGAGAAAGATACAGCAGGATTGAAGATAGGAGAAGTAAAAATAACTGGAAAAATGAGAGCAAGTTAAGCCAGATAGACAGAATAAAAGAGAAAGGAAAGACGGCATACATGAAGGGAAAGAAAGGGAAGCTGAAGCAAGAAAGTCTGCAGGAAAAATGATTCATGTTAAGAAAGAAGTGACGGAAAAAGAAGACAGAAAGCTGCTCAGAAGGGAAGAACAGCAACGAAAAGATGGAGCACTGATGCGCCGCCATAATGCAGGAGCCTCCCAACAACACCCTGCATGCTCTTCACTGCCTGCTGTATATTTAATAGCCACTCCATCATCCTGCCTCCTCTCTCCTCTCTCTCCATCCTCCGTCATTCCTCGCCTCTCGTCCACGTCTTGCCCGAGCAGATGGGGGGATCGGGAGGCTCTGCGACGCATTCCAGCATCCCAATCTGTCTCCAATCCAGAAAGGAAGAAAAAAAAGGCCGCAGTATTTCCCCAACATTCATTCACTGGGTCTGCTTTAGCTTTAGCTTTAGCTTGTGCGAAAATAAAAGGAAATCAGCGGAACGGCTCGGAGTGGCAGCATGTCAAACGGAGGCAGACAGACGGAGATACGGGAGCGATTGTTTGGGGGATATAATCGGCTGGGAATGCTTTTCCCCTGATGCCGTCCTGCGTGGGTGGGGAGTAACTGCAATTCCAGGCCAAATGGAGAATTAAATTTACACCATTACAAACATGTTTATCTTTATCCCATATGCTCCGTGGTGTGGAGGGAGGGGGGTAAAGTCTGATGCCAGTTCAAAGCATTGTCACATTTCACCGTGTCACAAACTTATCTCCCCTCCGGGGCTTTTCTGCTGCTCTTAATACCATTGTCCGTCAATGGCAGGAATAAACAAGGAAATAAGTCACGGGCAAAAAGAAAGGAGTAAAGGCCACGTTTAAAAGGTTACGACAAGGCAAATGACTGAAGAATATTTTCAACTTTGGTGTCATTTTTGACTCCCCCCTCTCTCCTCCCTCTGATGAACTTGTTTCGTTAAAAGTGCTTCATGGGTAAATTCGTCTTGACTTGCCCTCTGGGTAGCACCAACACATCATTTCCATATTCACCTAATTGTGTCAGTCACTCATCCTCAACAAAACAGCCGTTTCCAGGTCAGAGACGAGCTTCTGTTGCACTTATTAAAGTTCAACTCAAACCAGAAGAAAGAGACAGAAGCAGGAGTCTGTAAAGTCGCCACTTTACAGACTCCTGACACCGACAGCGGCAAAAAAAACTTGGTGGTGTGAGGAGCAAAAAAAATTAACGACACTAGACAATACATTTTTCATTCCCCCCCCCCCCCCCCCCCCCTCCCTCCCTCCCTCCTTCCTGCACACCCAAGGTTGAAGTATGCGATGCTGCAGCTGCAGTGTGACGTGTAAAACGTGTTTGGATCCGGCCTGCAAACACTGCTGAGGAGCCCATGAAAGATGCATGGGGCCACTGGAGAGGTATAAAGAATTTAGAGATATAAAGGATATATGACAAATAAATCAGGATGCAAATCTCACCGGGTGCCACTGGGAGTTCTCCAATGAAAACGGCCTAAATAATAGAAGAGGAAGAGGAAACATTTCATCAATGAGAAGAGGAGTGAAAAAAAACCGCTTCTCTACTTTTTTATTTTCATCTTTTTAAACCTTTCTTGGGATCTCTTCTAGTCTTTAAAGAGAGACAGAAGGGAAAGAAAGGCAAGTGTGTAAGCTCATAAAACTGTCTTTGAAAAGCAAATTCTTAAACAAATGCTTGCGACGGAGCTTTTTAAAATCATGGATGGGGTGGTGGGGGGGGGGGGGGTATCAGAAACCACAAAACAGATTCAGCAATCGAGCCAAAACTAAAAAAAAGGAAAGATTGAAAGAAAAGAAGACTCACAGTCTGAGACAAAGACACAAAACAGTGAACCGAATCCAGTTGCACATTTTCCCAGAAGCCTTCAGGAAACGTCACTGCTGCTCAGACTGTGAAGGACATCTTCATCCTCACAGTATCACTCTTCCTCATCCGTTTACTTTCACTTTAATTTCTCTCACTTTTGTTTTTAACATATGAAGATGGAATAAACATTGTTTTTCTGACGTCAGATTGTTTGCGTCGGCCATATTTTCTGCCCAGAGAATTGTTTGTATTTAAAATTCTACTTTTGCAAATCTACAAAAATGCACCACAGATTTGTTTTGTCATGTTTTTCTTGCATGTGGTCGTGGATCCGTGTTGCATGACGACGATAAGAAGATCCTTGAACCCCTGATGACTCTCTTCACACTCTCTCGTCTCCCTCTTTCTTTACTCTCTTTGTAACTGTTGTCATCATCGGAGCAGCAAACTAAATATGAAACCTCCAAACAAACATATTTAAACTCTGTTTTGTTCGCCCTCAGATTTAAAAAAAAGAGCAAACGTGGTGAATGAGAAAGAAACAAACTTTACATGAGAATCATCCAGACGCTCCACGTCGAGTCTCGGCTGCCAAGCACGACTGTCTTGGCAGCGGCGTCCCCAGGGAGACCGGCTCCCCGTAGATGGGTTCATTGATTAGAGCTGGAGCTCGCCCCAGAGTGGAATCATTAAACACTGTAGGTTTCTGTCTTTTTTTGGAGAGGGAGAATGAGAGCTCAGGGAATTGTGGGAAGGACTCGGAGGTCATATTCATTAAGAGGTTGGAGTTCCTGTTCCGAGTCCAAACTGTACTTCACTTCCCTTTCTTTCATCCGCCTCCATGACTTCACCGGTGAGATCATTTCTGGATAACCTTCGTTCCAGAGATCCTGGTTGAAGATGAAGTCCGTCCTCATAAACGCTGACGTCGTGTGAACTGCTGAAGGTCAGTCACGAGGTTTTTGGTGATTGTTTGAAGATGATTCAACTATTTTATTTCGGAACTACGGCACACATCCTGCAATGCTTTCAAGTTTTACTTTAAATATTCATGAGTAAGAAAAAACACCATTAAGCATCAAAACAAGGTTATTTGTTGAGATGGAAACAGATAAACGTCAGTTTTACATTGGAGAGAAAGAGAGAGGACGAAATTTGACTTCTGCAGAAGTCTGAGAACATTCAGAAGAAGCTGAATGATGTTTATAAAGTCATGGGAGAGAAACATTTCAATTCCCTGCATATAAGTGGCAGTATTTCAGACAAAGACAAATTTGCTCCCTCAGTATAGTTTGTTCCGCTTTAATTAGCGCACGCTGAACCAGATTAAATAGGAAAAGAACCAAAAAGAATCAATTTCACTCGATTTAAAGTAGAAAAACAGACGACGGCGGTCACAAACTCAGAAACACAGACATTTTACATTTTAGACCAAGAAAACACGACCATGATTGTGTTCCCTAAACACACGATGACCAACTCTGAAACATAGGTTCCAGCTCTAAACACCAAACTGTTCTGCCCTCATCAAGTCAATTAAATGAAACATGTTCTTACTACACTGTAGATATCCGTGATGTCGTTATGTGTGTTCTCTACCGTACGTGCTTTCTAGGCATTTAAATAAGAAGGAAACCCACCTTTCAAATTAAAAGCAGCAGCAGCATGAAGCTACAGGTATAAATACATTTCATTAGTAATAAATCAAATACTAGAGGTACAGACTGGGAGGAAAGAAGAACATCTATTTATATTGTTTTGCCTGAGCGGTCACAGCAGAAGGTGTCCTGACTGATGTGTCGTGGTGAGTTATACACAGGTATGCTTATGCGTTGACGTGGCGCTGTTGTGACAAATGCGTGAGCTCAGTGTCACATCTCGTACTACGGAGCGACTGACACACCAAAGAAGGAATCCTCGCCGCCTGACACGGCCTGTCGACACTCCTCTACATGTTCACACGCAGTGACCGACAGACCTTAAGTGTCCTCCTCGGATGTGGAGCGGCTTCTTGTCGAGGCTCGATGTGCGAGTCCTCTTAACCCTCTGTGCCCGGTACTCGTCCATGACTTTCCAGGTTGTAATGCAGGCATTTTTGTTAATCAATGTTTTTGTCGTTTCTCTCCCCAAGATAAGAGAGTGATGGGTTGTTTAGTTCAGACAAAGCTCCTCCAGAGACACAGAAGACATTTTTACTGCTGTTTTCACACTAACACTAATCTGTACGTGTAATATCGGTGGCGTTTCTCTTGAAACCAAAATAATGTTATGGAGCTAAATTATGGGAAATGGAGGACTATAGTGTT